>NW_027171114.1:17500-119261 GCF_036898095.1 Palaemon carinicauda
CAGAATCTTGGAAATATTCAAATCCCTAGATAAGGTGTATGCAGTGACAACCCGAACTATACTATAATTCATAACAGCTCTATTGTGTCGAAAAAATACAATCTACCTTTATTATTATTATCATTATTACTTGCTAAGCTACAACCCTATTTGGAAAAGCAGGATACTAAGAGCCCAGGGGTTCCAACAGAGAAAATAGCCCAGTGAGGAAAAACAAACAAAAATAAAATAGCAACATCAAAATAAATATTTCCGATATAAACTATAAAAAAAAACTCCAGCAAAATAAGAGGAAGAGAAATAAGATACAATAGTGATATCGTCCTTGCCCGGTGATTGCCTGACTGGGGTTCGTGGCCCGCTCGAACTCGTTAGTTCCTTTGGTCGCTACAACCTCACCATCCTTGTGAGCTAAGGATGGAGGAGTTTGGGGAGCCTAGCTCTATTTGCCGAGTCATTAGCAGCTACTGCCTGGCCCTCCTTGATTCTAGCTTGGGTGGAGAGAGGGCTTGGGCGCTGATCATATGTAATATGGTCAGTCTCTAGGGCATTGTCCTGCTTGATAGGGCAATGTCACTGTCATTCGTGAGCGACATTTAAACCTTGAACGAGGTATTGAGACGAATTGACCTATATAATCTATACCACGTCTACCGTGTTGAAATAACCTTAGAAAACACAATCTTGAAAAACGTTCAACACCAAGACAAGGAGTTGAGGCAAATAAACCATACTACCTCTACGGTGTCAAAATGGACTAATATGTATCAGAATCTTGAAAAACGTTCAAAAACGAACCCAGGAGTTGAGACAAATCAACCACACTAACCTCTACGGTGTCAAAATGGACTAATATGTATCAGAATCTTGAAAAACGTTCAACACCAAGACAAGGAGTTGAGGCAAATAAACCATACTACCTCTACGGTGTCAAAATGGACTAATATGTATCAGAATCTTGAAAAACGTTCAAAAACGAACCCAGGAGTTGAGACAAATCAACCACACTAACCTCTACGGTGTCAAAATGGACTAATATGTATCAGAATCTTGAAAAACGTTCAACACCAAGACAAGGAGTTGAGGCAAATAAACCATACTACCTCTACGGTGTCAAAATGGACTATGTATCAGAATCTTGAAAAACGTTCAAAAACGAACCCAGGAGTTGAGACAAATCAACCACACTAACCTCTACGGTGTCAAAATGGACTAAAAACTGCCAGAACCTTGAAAAACGTTCGCACACTAAGACAAGGAGTTGATGCAAATCAACCATACTACCTCTACGGTGTCAAAATGGACTAAAAAATATCAGAATCTTCAAAAACGTTCAAACACCAAGACAAGGAGTACAAAGTTGGAGCAAATGGTTTTTTATGTTGACCAGGCTGACATGAGTCTTTTTATTGTTTATATATGACATATCTGTTTTTGACGTTGCTAATAGTTTATATAGGACATATCTGTTTTGACGCTGTTACATGTTTTAGAATGATATATTGTTGATTTATTCTCATCATTTATTTATTTCTTTATTTCCTTTCTTCACTGGGCTATTTTTCCCTGTTGGAGCCCTTGGGCTTATAGCATCTTGCTTTTCCAACTAGGGTTGTAGCTTGGCTAGTAATAATAATAGCAAGGTGTTGAGACAAATCGACCTATATAATCTATACCACATCTACCATGTCGAAATAGCCTTAAAAAAAATCCCGTAATCTTAAAAAACATTCCCAATCTCAAAACGGGGCGTCGAGAAAAACCAACCCAAGGCGTTTCCCGTTTCACCAAATCCATCAAGAAGACGCCATGACCATAATATGCCCTGGAGGCAACATAACCTGTAATTCCATAATTACCATCTATTAAAATCGAGCCTAATTTAAATGTACGAAGTAACATGAGCACGTTTCCTGATCACTTTTGAGAGGGAACATGGTACCAAGCATTATTAGTTATATTGAGAGAAAATGTATTTCTGACGAAAACTAAATTGAATATTCAACTACGAGCATAGCAAGTACCTCCTTCCTAGACGATAAATGATAAATATTAACTACATGTTTACAGTAGAAAATAATATACTCAAATGAAAAATCTAGTTTCCAATAATATACCTTATGTATAAATATATCATAGCCTATATATTAAAAGGAACTATAATCCTGCATGCCCATATTACCCATACAAATTTCCATATGAACTCCAATCACTAACTTAAATTCTATGGAAAAACCACTCTACTCATATATATATATATATATATATATATACATATATATATAATTTATATATATATATATATATATTTCTTTTTGAAGTGGGCTAATGTGTATTGGTCGAAATATAGTGATTTATTTCTATTTCCTTTGTTTTTTTCATGAAACTTTTTGAAGAACCATATTAAACTGTTCGATTACATTTAGAAGTAAAAGTAATATATATATATATATATATATATATATATATATATATATATATATATATATATACATATATATATATATACATATATATATATATATATATATATATATATATATATATATATATATATATATATATATATATATATATATATAATTACACAGTAAATCATAAACACATCAGCGAGTGATAGAAGCCAGCCAACAGTTTTAAGACAAAGAAAACCAGTTTTTAATCTACAAAAAAACCTCCCACTCGAAGAACCACAGACCACCTTTCCTATGACCTATCAATCAACATCACAGCCTAGGATTAGATTTAGGCCAGAAGGCCTAGGCACTGGGGCCTGGAAGCCCGTTCAACCCACATAGCTGAAGGATAAGATGCTGGATAGCAAGGTGGAAGATATAACCACGAACGGGGTTTAATGGAAAGCTAAAAAGTGAGCGCAGAAAGCTAAAAAGCGAGTCCAGAAAGTTAAAAACTGAGCGCTGAAAGCTAAAAAGTGAGTGCAAAAAGCTAAAAAGTTAGTGCAGAAAACCAAGTTATGCCTGGATGTGAAATGCACTAACAGCTTGAAGTGCATGTCCCCAAGTTCGATTCCTGAGAGAGCAGGCACTCTTCGGGGTGCTTTTGTTAATCTAAGTAGTGGATGACTACACATGGATGGTTTAGTAGAAGGCTAAAAAGAGGGTGCAGAAAGCTAAAAAGTGAGTGCAAAAAACCAAGTTATGTCTCTTGTGAAATGCATGGCTTGGAGTGAATGTTCACAAGTTCGATTCCTGAGAGAGCAGGCACTCTTCGGGGTGCTTTTGTTAATATAAGTAGTGGATGACTACACGTGGAGAGTCACAACTAAGGCGTGGGCCTCGCAACCGCATTCCAAAGACGGCTGAATACCACAATTTTAAAACTTTAGTTTAAGCAAATTACAGAAAAAAACGACTCGTTCATTAGAGAAATGGTATTGATGGAAAACAGCCCGAGCTGTACCGAAGAAAAGGAGATTGTTCATTATATCCAGATAAGAAATTGCAGGCCCTAAATAACACGTATGTCTGGCAAAAGGAACTACTCTTATTGCGTAAATAATAATTAATAATAATCATAATCTCCTACGCCTATTGACGCAAAGGGCCTCAGTTAGATATCGCCAGTCGTCTCTATCTTGAGCTTTTAAATCAATACTTCGCCATACATCATCTATTTCATGCTTCATAGTTCTCAGTCATGTAGACCTGGGTCTTCCAACTCTTCTAGTGCCTTGTGGAGCCAAGTTGAAATAATAATAATAATAATAATAATAATAACAGCGACCACAGGGGAGCAAAATACAGTAATATTTGTGTAAAAATGTATAAAAAATTAGAATACGAAGAGAGCTTTCTATATTTCAATACAATTTACAGAAATATTATGAGGAATTAACCCCTTACTTTATACTAAAGCTATTGGGAGTGATTAACAACAACAACAACGACAAAAATAATCATATTCATAACCAACAAAAAATTCTGAGCACCTCAAACAAAATATCACTACCGACGTTAAGCAGGTTAACCTGAAGGGTGTAAAAGGTTTAGAATTATACAAGGTCTCTATAAGGAAGAAACTTACAGAACGAAATCAAATACTTTAGAAAAAAAGGTAGCAGGAAGACGAACCAAGAAACAGACCGAGTCAAAGAAATAAGGAGCATCAAACAGGGGGTATGAAAAGAATGTATCCTTATTTAAAAACTGTATTAAAGGCTTGGAATATAACTCGATTTCAATTAAGTATTTATTTACAATGTTTATAAAATAGGGTTCTCTAAAATCCACAAAATCGTCCATCGTGTAAAAACTATCTGGAATTCCTAGTGGCCAAGGGATGGGGTTGGTGCCGAAGGTCGCTATACAATGTATTGCCTTCGTATATTTAGCCAAGTAAGGTTGAAGAAATTGTATAAATAACTAGTGCACACGACCCGTCAAAAATAACGGCTAAATATTTCGATATACACATGCATGTATCCTCCTCTCACCAGGGTATGACTACTACTCTCCCCTTACCCGAGGGAAGGGGAGAGCTGACCGGAATTATATATATATATGTGTGTGTGTATGTATATATATATGTATATATATATATATATATATATATATATATATATATATATATATATATATATATAGTTAGACATGGTCGTACGAACACACAAAATGCTTAAACTAAATCCCTCTATCAAAGAGCAAATGGAGTCTCCACGGATGGACTAAAAAGTCTGAGACATCCAAAAAGCCTTGAAACTCTCTCTCTCTCTCTCTCTCTCTCTCTCTCTCTCTCTCTCTCTCTCTCTCTCTCTCTCTCTCTCAATACAAATGTAAAGCCAACACCTTATCGCCAAATAAAGACGCCGAAAAACGAGCCAAACAGAACAAGCCCACACATCCTAACGAAACGCAACTAAACACTCATAAATCAAAACAAATGATACCGTGAAAAAAAATCATAATCCTAATAATAATGTGACCTCGCATCCCACGGGAAAGACCTTTGCCTTTCATTCCAAAATTGCAACAGGAGATGACGGCCTCAATACCTACAGATCATTTGGGCGAACCTTACTTTAATTTAAGCCTCTAAGGGCTGTTCTACCTGGCCCTATCACACGAGGAAATCCTACAGGAACTATAGCATCTGTTTGTCGTGTACATTCTTAATCTCCCCTGTATAATAAAGAGCAAGTCTCTCTCTCTCTCTCTCTCTCTCTCTCTCTCTCTCTCTCTCTCTCTCTCTCTCTCTCTTTATATATATACATATATATATAAATCTATATAAATCGTATATATATATATATATATATATATATATATATATATATATATATATATATATATATATATATATATATATATATATATATATATATATATATATATATATATATATACACAAACACACACATAACCAAACATTTAACTGGTCTCCACGAGGCACTAGAAGAGTTAGAAGACCAAGGCCTACGTGGCTGAGGACTATCAGGCGTGAAGATGATGAATGAAGAAATATTGAATTAAAAGCTCAAGATTGAGACGACTGGTGAAATCTAATCGAGGCCCTTTGCGTCGATAGACGTAGGGGGGAGATGATTATATATATATACATATATATATATATATATATATATATATATATATATATATATATATATATATATATATATATACATATATATATATATATATATATATATATATATATATATATATATATATATATATATATATATATATTATACCACACTGACGAGCAACCACTCAAAAACAACAATCTCCCACAAATTGCCCAAACTAGCGTGTTATAGTTAGAAAAGGGGCTTTCAAAATATAATAAGGCTTAATATTTCATAGACAAGATATTAATTTCTATAATATATTCAGTCTTTCAAAATATAATAAGGCTTAAAACTACCTCACGACAAATCCACATTATCGAAGCGCTTAGACAAGAAAGTCTAGTTCCGTCTTGAAAAGCCTTTTCAGTCTTTCAAAATAATAAGGCTTAAGATTCCATAGACAGGATATTCATTTACTTTCACAAAACCATAAAACAACTACCAGAAGGAGAAAGGAAAAGATGAAAAAGGACGCCGCCCTTCGGACACTAGTCATTTTCGACGCCCACGGAGTCTTCGTCATGACCTGACGCCCAAACAGCGTGGGCGCAAATTAGGGAGGAGTTCAGGTATGGGTAAGGGGGCAGCGTGCCCTTTTATGGGCGTTCAAAAAATTCATCAAACATCTTACGAAAGTCATTTGGATGAAGTTGTGGAATGATCTTCCTAATCGGGTAGTTGAATTAGCTAAACTTCATAAGTTCAAACTTGCAGAAAATGTATTTATGTTGAACAGGCTGACATAAGTCTTTTTGTAGTTTATAAATTTAATATGTTTAAATGTTGTTATTGTTTTCAAGATATTTTATTTTAATTGACTATTACTTCTTATATCGTTTATTTCCTTATTTCATTTCCTCACTGGGCTATTTTTCCCTGTTGGAGCCCTTGGGCTTATAGCATCTTGCTTTTCCAACTAGGGTTGTAGCTTAACTAATAATAATAATACCATATCATTACTTGCTAAGCTACAACCCTAGTTGGAAAAGGCAGAAATCTATAAGCCCAAGGGCTCCAACAGGGAAAATAGCCAAGGGAGGAAAGGAAACAAGGAAAAATACAATATTTTAAGAATAATAATAATAATAATAATAATAATAATAATAATAATAATAATAATAATAATACGACCTTCTTCGCCTAAACTATAGTGAGAATGTAACTACTGACCAAATGTGGATATTTCAAATAAGAGTTAATAGACAGGTTTAGCAGTTGGAAAGACTTGTGACCAAATAAAGTTAAAACGAGAAAGGACTCATGGATATTCCGTTAAATTAACAAATAGCTCTTCTAGAAGGACACTCCAAAACCAAACCATTGTTCTCTAGTCTTGGATAGTGCCATAGCCTCTGTACCATGGTCTTCCACTGTCTTGGGTTAGAGTTCTCTTGCTTGAGGGTACACTCGGGCATACTATTCTATCTAATTTCTCTTCCTCTTGTTTTGTTAAAAGTTTATATAGTTTACATAGGAGATATTTATTTCAATGACGTTAGTCTTCTTAAAATATTTT
This sequence comes from Palaemon carinicauda, assembly GCF_036898095.1. Classification (NCBI taxonomy): domain Eukaryota; kingdom Metazoa; phylum Arthropoda; class Malacostraca; order Decapoda; family Palaemonidae; genus Palaemon; species Palaemon carinicauda. The sequence goes on from NW_027171114.1 coordinate 24,604, forward strand.
ATTTATCCCTATTTCCTTTCCTCACTGGGATATTTTCCTTGTTGGAGTCCCTAGGCTAATAGCATCCTGCTTTTCCAACTAGGGTTGTAGCTTAGCCATTATTAATAATAATAATAATAATAACAATAATAATAATAATAATAATAATTGCCCTTCGCGGAGTTTTGAAAAGGGAAGACCTGTTTAATATGAAATACTTGGAAACGTGAAATTTTCTTATACGCACCAAAACCAATTTCAGTAATTATTATCATTAATTTAGTTATAAATGGTAGCTATACCAGAGAGGAGATAACTCAGGGAAAATAAATACATCACAAAAAGCCATGAAATGAAAAAAAAAAAATTAAACCAGGGTTCACGAAAAACAGTTTCAGTAAAAATGAATTACGAAAAACTTAGTTTCTGTAAAAATAAAATATGAAAGACATAGTTCCCGTAAAAATGAATCACGAAAGTGATTCTGTAAAAAATAAAAGATGAAAAACATTACATTAGAATAAATCACGAAAAACCAGTTTCAGTAAAAATAAATCACGAAAAACATAGTTTCTGTAAAAATGAAATATGAAAAACATAGTTCCTGTAAAAATTAATTACGAAAAACAGTTTCTGCAAAAAATAAAATATGAAAAACATTACATTAGAATAAATCACGAAAAACCAGTTTCAGTAAAAATAAATCACGAAAAAGTTTCAATAATACTAAATCACGAAAAAAAATTCAAGATAAATGAATAAAAAATAACAAAAACGAAGATCCGGAAAAGGTTTCAGCAAAAAATAACAAAAACGAAGATCCGGAAAAAAAAGTTTCAGTAAAATAACAAAACGAAGATCCGGAAAAAAAGTTTCAGTAAAAATAACACGACGATCCGGAAAAAAGTTTCAGTAAAATTAACAGAACGAAGATCTTGAAAAAAAGTTTCAGTAAAAATAACAAGAAAATCCCCAAAAAGTTTCAATAAAATAATAAAGAACAGTAAAACCAATCTACTTCCGTTATACAACAGACCTAAAATTTTACGCTAAAAGAACTTACAACTTTCCCATTCATAAACAAGAGACCAGGAAAGCGAGACGCATAAACGTACAGTCATCAATGGCTGAAATTGCGTGTAACGCTCACCAATTCTCATGCTTCGTGAACCAACGAAAATATTGTAATTCTCAGAAGCCGTTAGTATTATTATCTTTAATATTATTACTAGCTAAGCTACAATCCTAGATTGAAAAACACGATGCTATAAGCCCAGGGGCTCCAATAGTGAAAAATAGCCCAGTGAGGAAAGGAAATAAGGAAATAAAACGATATAAGAAGTAAAGAACAATTAAAAAATATTTTAAAAACATTAACAGCATTATAACAAGCGAAAAAAATTTAATTCTCAGCTGATCAGAAGCCGTTAGTATTATTATCTTTAATATTATTACTAGATAACCTACAATCCTAGTTGGAAATGCAGAATGCTATAAGCCCAGGAACTCCGAGGAAAATAGCCCAGTGAGGAAAGGAAATAAGGAAATAAAACGATATAAGAAGTAAAGAACAATTAAAAATTATTATAAAAACATTAAAACAAACTATAAAATGACTTGGGTCAGCCTGTTCAACGTAAAAACATTTGCTGCAAGTTTGAACCTTTGAAGTTCTACTGATTCAACTACCCGATTAGGAAGATCATTCCACAACTTGGTCACAGCTGGAATAAAATTTCTATTGTACTGTGTAGTATCAAGCCTCATTATGGAGAAAAATTATATTAAAAACTGTATATGATAGTGATATTTACATGTGAAAAACACAATTGTACCAATTATCTTAGAAGTATTGATTTAAAAACTTAGGATAAGAGATGACAGGCGAAATCTAACCGAGGCCCTTTGCGTCAATAGGCGTAGGAGGAGATGATAAATATAAAATAAGAACAAAGATATATAAACTATAGTAAAAACGGTATATGATAGTGATATTTACATGTGACAGGTGACTATACATATTGAAAGACAGAAAAATTATATAACTGATCTTAGGTGAACGCTAACAAACAAACAAAATATTCCTGTTTATGGTTTGAGCACAAACCACAAAAGATAAAAATAATATATATAAAAAACGGTATATGATCGTGATATTTTTCGAAGACATGTGACTTCACATACTAATGAAAGACAGAAAAATTGTACCCCTAATCATGGGTGAAGAGAAACATAAAAACAAGTAATATATTCTCGGTTATGGTTGGAGCACAAACCACAAACGCCATCCTTGGTTGCAAATGATAACTGATACATCGGAAGTTCAGTATTATTGATAACGGCGCATATTAAATAAATAGCAAAAAATAGGAATCATCTAATAGCTTTATACTTAAACTAAAAAAGGAATGTGGAAACAATAGCCGATATTATTACTGGTGTTAATAGCTAGGCCTACTCACGTCTAGACCTAAGAGTGATGCCCAATACGCTAAGAGAGTAAGATTAAGCCTAATAACAGGAAATAAGTTGCAAATAGTTAGGCCTACTAATATAAAAACCTATAAATAATGCAAAATCCAAACAGAGTAAAATTAAGCCTAACATCGCAAATTGCTAGGCCTACAGCAAGCAGTTAGATAGTAATATCTATTTTAAGCTATAAACTGCAGTTTCAATTAGCTAAGCCTACGCAAAACAATAATCAAGAAAGACCTAAACATATATCTTCGTATATAAATGCAAATAGCTAGGTTTACACCCAGCAATAAGTAGGTTATATATAAGCCTAAAATTGCAAATAGCTAGAATTACACCCAGCAATAAGGGAGTAATATATAAGCCTAAAATTGCAAATAGCTAGAATTACACCCAGCAATAAGTGAGTAATATATAAACCTAAAATTGCAAATAACTAGGTTTACACCCAGCAATAAGTGGGTTATATATAAGCCTAAAATTGCAAATATCTAGGCCTACACCAAGCAGAAAGTCAGTAACATCCTACACCAAACTTTAAAAAGAGTTGCATGTAGCTAAGCCTACACCAAGCTAATAGCGAGTAATATCTAAAATAAAAAACTGAGTACATATATAAAGTTAAACTGAATTAGCCTAAATCCAAGATTGACATTAACTAAGCCAGGTATGGTGAAAGTAAACCGAATAGACAATACACAAAAAAAGCCACCGTCTACCGACCTACTCTCCTGTGCACGTGACAATGGGAAAACAGAGATTACTGCACGTTCTTCATTGTACGACTTCATTGTACGACTCGAATAAAACTTTAAACCATTCATTTGCGCTTCCCAGACTTCAACGGTGACTTGGCAAATCTCATAATGGTTTAAAACTTGACCGAAATCCATGGTATATACAATACATTTTTATGTAACGGTATATACCGTTCATTTTCATGTAGATATTACATTTGTACACTGCTGTAGGGGGTACATAAATACGAAAACCGGAATTGAAAACGATTACAGTATCTACAATACCGGAAACTGTATTAGACAAGGTCAAGTTTGATCTGAGCTATTTCTGAAAATCCTTATTCTAATATACGAAGGATAATGTGAAATAACGCTACAAAAACCTAGGGAAAAACATTTAAATAAATAATAATTACTAGCTAAGCTACAACCCTAGTTGGAAAAGCAGGATGCTATAAGCCTAAGGGGATACAACAAGTAGCCCAGTGAGGAAAGGGATCAAGGAAATAAACTATATAGAGATGTAAAGAATAAATATGAAATATCTTAAGCTTGGTAACAACGGTAAAATAAATCAGTCATATATATAAAATATAAAAACTTGTCAACATTAAATCATTTGCTGCAAGTTTGAACTTAAATTCCACCAGATTTGGATATGATTTAGATTTATATATCAATTAATAAAACAAACCATATAATCATACAAATATATGATCAAATTTATAGTTTATAACTGATCATTTTAGAATATTTTACATTTATTAGTTATTAATTATAGTTTATTTATTATTTCCTCTCCTCACTAGCATTCTCCCTGTTGGAACCAGGAGCCTATAACCCAGTTTAAACCTTCTTGCTTCTAGCTTGGCTAGTAATAACAATAACAATTTGGCAAAAGTAGATTTTTATCACCATGCAACAATACATATAGGCCTAAACTACAATGAAAACCTCTAAATGTCACTTTAACAACAATAACACGTTTGTATAACCCAAGATATTTTCCGAGGCGTTGGTATATGATTCTACAAGTAAACAAGTAAAAGTACAGTCTACTACAGTTATTACAATGCAGTTTCATGCGGCAATCACTTAGGCAGCTGTAATAATCATTGGAAATAACTAAATTCTTACGTAGGCCTACAAACCCGACTGGGGAAAAGTAGGTACATCCTGATCAACAAAAATTGATGATAATCCTTTTGATAAGTACTTTTCAAAAATCATTTATATATGCATATACTGTAGATATAAAAAAGCAAATAAAAATCATAAAATTGAATTCTTTAGTAGGCCTACAAACCCGACTAGGGAAAAGTGGGTACATCCTGATCAACGAAAAATGATGATAAGCCAATTATGAAATTTTCAAAAAACATTTATACATGCATATAAATATAAAAAAGCAAATATATATTATCAGGCCTAACAGCATTGCCCAGTAACTATGGCAAGTTTAAATAAAGCTTAAGCTAACTCTAAAGATATGCTTTATGGGAGTATAAAACTACAATATGTTCCCTTGACCAGAAATGGGCTATTGTTTCAACGGCTTTAACACCACCTCTCGAATTAGGCCTAAGTATTTTGCTAACCTATTTGGGACTGATTTTCTTTCACGTATTTTAGCCTAACGTCTAAACTGCATCAGATGTTAATTAAATTATTAAATTAACGCAGATTAACAAAAAAAAGTTTTCATTTAGTAATATTTACAACCGGCCATTTTACTTAAATTTCTAAAATGTTACACGACTTTATAGGCTCCTTTAACAGTTTAAAAACCTTCAAGGCCTATTCAATATTTAAATAAACAAACCAACTAGGCCTCTTCTACACATAATTATCCAAAATGAAACGTTTTTGCGTAAGACGAATGAAAAACTTGTACCATTAGGCCAATGCTTAAAAAGCTTTTTCACCACCACCCGGTGAACTTCGGCGTAAGAAAATGAGAGAGAGAGAGAGAGAGAGAGAGAGAGAGAGAGAGAGAGAGAGAGAGAGAGAGAGAGAGGATGGTGATGATGGCCCACGCTGCTGCACTATTTTCAGCAGACGGAGGCGTTAAAGGAGGGGTCAGAGAAGGAGGAGGAGAAGTAAGGGCGAGGAGAAGGAGAAGTAAGGGCGAGGAGAAGGAGAAGTAAGGGCAAGAAGGAGGAGGAGGTGGAGAAGTAAGGGCAAGAAGGAAGTGAGGTGGAGAAGTAAGGGCAAGAAGGAGGAGGAGAAGTAAGGGCAAGAAGGAGGAGACGTATGGGCGAGGAGAAGGAGAAGTAAGGGCGAGGAGAAGGAGAAGTAAGGGCAAGAAGGAGACGTATGGGCGAGGAGAAGGAGAAGTAAGGGCAAGAAGGAGGAGGTGGAGAAGTAAGGGCAAGAAGGAGGAGGAGAAGTAAGGGCAAGAAGGAGGAGGTGGAGAAGTAAGGGCAAGAAGGAGGAGGAGAAGTAAGGGCGAGGAGGAGGAGAAGTAAGGGCAAGGAGGAGGAGGTGGAGAAGGGCAAGAAGGAGGAGGAGGTGGAGGAGAAGTAAGGGCAAGGAGGAGGAGGTGGAGAAGGGCAAGAAGGAGGAGGAGGTGGAGGAGAAGTAAGGGCAAGGAGGAGGAGGTGGAGAAGGGCAAGAAGGAGGAGGAGGTGGAGGAGAAGTAAGGGCAAGGAGGAGGAGGTGGAGAAGGGCAAGAAGGAGGAGGAGGTGGAGGAGAAGTAAGGGCAAGGAGGAGGAGGTGGAGAAGGGCAAGAAGGAGGAGGAGGTGGAGAAGGGCAAGAAGGAGGAGGAGGTGGAGGAGAAGTAAGGGCAAGGAGGAGGAGGAGGTGTCGGTACTCCTAGCAGGGGAGAGAAAACCAGCCATGCTATTCTTCGTCAGCTGACTACCCACAAAACTATATCTTCCAACGGCGGAATAAAAACGGAAAAAAACAAATGAATAAACATTAATGTGCTTCGTTTCACATTACCATATACTGCGGAAAACATTCGAGAGTAAATATGAACGAGGAGGAATAAATAAAATGATGAAATAAACAAATAAGAACCATTTTTAAAGACGTTGGTTACGGCCATGCCTCTGTTCAAAGTCGTCAGCTGACTGCCCTAAAAAACACTTTTATAATCGAAATGGCGGAAAAAAATAAACAAATATCCATCATTTCACTGTACAATATACTGCGCAGAACATTCAAGAGTCGATGGGACGGACATACATTTATAAATAAACATGAAATAAACCAAATGGACACCATTTCTGAAAAAATGTGTAACTCCTTACCTTCGTCTAGAAGTCTTTCGACGTGCAAGAAAACACTCGGGAAGGCAGCTAGCTGTTTCTTATCCTTTAACAGCTGGGCGAGGTAGTCCGCAATGCTATGAGTATTGTTAGAGTCACCCATTTTTGTGTAAATATATTAAAAAAAGTAGCTTATAGAAGACGAGGGTTAGTTGTGACACTACTACGGAGCAAGAGTCTACCAGTACTGTACCTCCATGACTGTTGCTCACTCACCACTATACCAGGGTTGCCATTCGTACGATAATTATCGTACATGTACGATTATTTTGGGTCCGGTACGATGTACGATACATACCTTAGGTATATACAATGTATGTGAGTGTGTTTAATTAAACAATTATACTAAAATATTTTGAAATAAGTCAATCATGCAACTCCCTAACAATTATATTGAAACTGTGTACGATGATTTTGGTTGAAAAACGACAATTTTAAAGCTCATGTACGATAATCCAGTTGAAATAATCTGGCAACCCTGCATACTCGCGCATGCGCAGTAGTGTCTTACCCCCCGCCAGAGTTGCCAGGTTGGCCTTTTTCGGGCCCAAAAACCCCCTCCAAATTTGGCCTTTTTCGTGCTAGATACCTAAATTTGGCCTTTTTGAAATTTTTTAGCATTAAATGCTATATTTTCGACCTTTTCTACTATTAGGTTGGCCTTTTAAAGCTGCAGTTGTCAGACGTTGGCCTGTTCTCATTTGGAAAACATGGCAACCCTGCCCCCCGCCTCCACAAAACCCTCTTCGTTACTTCTTACATTTCTGTCTCTCGTCCTAATCACATTAATTCGCTTTGGAATCATATATCACACAAAATACATCTAAATCTATCATAAAATACAATTACCTATCATATAGCCACCTACTTTTAATCCATTTCAAATCTGGATGAAACTCTTACCCACCAAACCCCCCATTCGTTTCTTTCTTCTCTATCGTCCTAAACACATCAATTCGCTAGGAAATTAGATATCACAGCTAATACATCATAAACTATGCGATAATATAATTACTTATCACTTAGTATCCTACATTTAATATAATTCACATCAGGATGAAACTTCTTTATCGTCCCACATGTCCGTCTCTCCCGTCTTGGCTCCTCCCCTTTCAAACCCCCAATGTTAGTGGGAGGAAATAGTAACCAATATGTTATTTACTTTACGTGTTAGCGAAGGCTTTTACGCATAAGCGCTATCATATGAGCATGCCTATGGATTGCCAAAAGGTTAATTTCCTCTGTGTATATTCAGTTTATCCTTATATTCCTATCTCGAATAGTTATTTTGATTTATTTAGCATCGCCTCCTACCATCTGCCTTCCCTCCCACCTAGACGCAGTGCGTTTTCTATCAACATTTTAACTCGGACCGGCAACTGCGCTAAATTGACAATGTTGATTTAAGCAGATACTAACCCAATTCCCTAACATTTATTGTAACTTAGCAGATGCAAATAGGTTCGTGATTGAGGTTTGAGGTTATTTTAAATAGTTACTGGAAGGTTTTAATAGTATAATTGTTATATAATTAAAGTAAATTCCTCATAAATTGTCAAAAATGGAGCGGTTAAATGCTTATTTAACTCGCGAATTCTTGGGAAGAATTGTTAAATAAATTCTAATTATTAGTTATGTAAGAACCTTACATATGTATATAGAGCATCATATGTAATTAATTCAACTCACGATACTTAATAATAATAATAATAATAGCTAAGCTACAACCTTAGTTGAAAACTTTAAATCATTCATTCATTCATTGGAAAAACAAGATACTATAAGCCCAAGGGCTCCAACAGGGAAAAACGACCCAGTGAAGAAAGGGAATAAAGAAATAAATACGTTATAGGAGACGTAATAAACAAACAAAATATAAAAGCTATAAAAACTTGAAAAAAACAGAGGAAGATAAATAAAAGAGAACAGTGTGCCCGAATGTACCCTCAAGCAAGAGAACTCTACACTAAGACAGTGGAAGACCATAGCATAATAATAATAATAATAATTATAACAATAATAATAATAATAATAATAATAATAATAATAATAATAATAATAACAAGTATAATAATAATAACAACAATAATAATAATAATAATAATAATAATAATAATAATAATAATAAGCATAACGTTTAAAAAAAAAACACATTTGGTAAAATATAATGATTTTCGGTTTTGTAGATAAATTACGTATATTAAATACCCAAAAAAAAAAAAAAAAAAAAAAAAAAAAAAAAAAAAAAAAAAAAAAAAAAAAAACTAACATTCGAGAATCACTCTTTCAACATATAATCAAAATAACTACTTTACAATTTAAGAATAAATAAATAAATGAAAATAAAAAAATAAAAACTGAGAGCATTGAAAATAAACGTCTTTATCTAAGCTTATCTTCGTCACAAAGTGTTCGAAGATAAGTCCTTATCTAGATCAACATTGATTTCCGTTTTTTACTTCCGTTTCCGTTAACTGATTCTAAAGCTTTTTTTCTTAGTGTTAAGATTACAATTTCAATTGGTAATTCTTAACTGTTTTGCGTATTTATCATGTCCATTGTGACTTTACTGATATATAAAAAAGCAAGCAAGCACACACAAACTTTTGGATTAACGAGTTAAGACTATTTGATGGTATAGACTGCCATAGAGAAGCCATAAATAGACTTGAGTGAAAGGACATGTCTGAGGCTTCTGTCCTGCTGTGGACTGACAATGGCTGGTGTTTATATATATACATACATATATATATATATATATATATATATATATGTATATATATATATATATATATATATATATAAAATATATATATATATACATATATATACTGTATATATATATATATATATATATATATATATATATATATATATATATATATGTATGTATATATATGACGTATATAACGTATATATATATATATATATATATATATATATATATATATATATATATATATATATATATATATATATATTATATATATATATATATATATATATATATATATATATACTGTATATATATTATATATATATACTGTATATATATATTATATATTATATATATATATATATATATATATATATATATATATATATATATATATATATAAATATATATATATATATACATATATATACACAAAATTTACGGGCAAGAAAAACTGTTAATAAAAAGTGACTGCCTTGAAAACATTGCATACAAAACTGATTGACATGAAAACCACATTATTATTATTATTATTATCATCACTAGCTAAACGACACCACAAGTTAGAAAATGCAAGATGCTATAAGCCCAAGACCTCCAACAGAGAAAAATAACCCAGCAAGGAAAGAAAATAAGGAAATAAATAAACGATATCAAATAAGTTAAAAAAAAAAACAATTATAACCAAATAAAAGATAACGACAGGTGTATCCAAACAGATTAAAACACAGGTGCACAATACTGATAAAAAACAGATGGTGCTCTAATATACTACCTGATAAAGAGAGCAGGTGTTGCGAGCTATCTCAAGGAACAGATAAGGTATGATTTCCCAAACTAATAGATATGCACAGAGTACTTCAAAATGAGCAGCTAATTAGAACACCTGCACCTAACTATCCACTATGGAAAGCAGGTGCAATGAATTAAATTGTCAAGGAAAAATGCAGGTGCAATAAATTAAATTGTCAAGAAAAAATGCAGGTAAAATAAATTAAATTGTCAAGGAATATGGAAGATGAAATAAATTAAATTGTCAAGGAAAAAGGCAGGTGCAATAAATTAAATTGTCATGGGAAAAGGAAGGTGCAATAAATTAAACTGCCATGGAAAAAGGCAAGTGCAATAAATTAAACTGTCAACGAAAAAGGCAGGTGCAATAAATTAATTGTGAAGGAAAAAGGCAGGTGCAATAAATTAAATTGTCAAGGAAAAAGGCAGGTGCAATAAATTAAATTGTCAAGGAAAAAGGAAGGTGCGATGATTTAAACTGTCAGGGTAAAAGGCAGGTGCAATAAATTAAACTATCAAGGAAAAAGGCAGGTGAAATAAATTAAATTGTCAAGGAAAATGCAGGTGCAATAAATTAATTGTGAAGGAAAAAGGCAGGTGCAATAATTTAAACTGTCAACGAAAAAGGCAGGTGCAATAAATTAATTGTGAAGGAAAAAGGCAGGTGCAATAAATTAAATTGTCAAGGAAAAATGCAGGTGCAATAAATTAAATTGTCAAGGAAAAAGGAAGGTGCAATGATTTAAACTGTCAGGGTAAAAGGCAGGTGCAATAAATTAAACTATCAAGGAAAAAGGCAGGTGAAATAAATTAAATTGTCAAGGAAAAAGGAAGGTGCAATGATTTAAACTGTCAGGGTAAAAGGCAGGTGCAATAAATTAAACTATCAAGGAAAAAGGCAGATGAAATAAATTAAATTGTCAAGGAAAATGCAGGTGCAATAAATTAAATTGTCAAGGAAAAAAGCAGGTGCAATATATTAAATTGTCAAGGAAAAGGCAGGGGCAATAAATTAAATTATCAAGGAAAAAGGCAGGTGCAATACTTTAAATTGTCAAGGAAAACGGGAGGTGCACTAAATGAAATTGTCAAGGAAAAAGGCAGGTGCAATAAATTAAATTATCAAGGAAAAAGGCAGGTGCAATACATTAAATTGTCAAGGAAAAAGGGAGGTGTAATAAATGAAATTGTCAAGGAAAAAGGCAGGTGCAATAAATTAAATTGTCAAGGAAAAAGGCAGGTGCAATAAATTAAATTGTCAAGGAAAAAGGCAGGTGCAATAAATTAAATTGTCAAGGAAAAAGGCAGGTGCAATAAATGATATTGTCAAGGAAAAAGGCAGGTGCAATAAATGAAATTGTCAAGGAAAAAGGCAGGTGCAATAAATGAAATTGTCAAGGAAAAAGGCAGGTGCAATAAATTAAATTGTCGAGGAAAAAGGCAGGTGCAATAACTTAAATTGTCAAGGAAAAGGGAGGTGCAATAAATTAAATTGTCAAGGAAAAATACAGGTGCAATAAATTAAATTGCCAAGGAAAAAGGCAGGTGCAATACATTAGATTGTCAAGGAAAAAGGCAGGTGCAATAAATTAAATTGTCAAGGAAAAAGGAAGGTGCAATAAATTGAATTGCCAAAGAAAAGGCAGGTGCAATAAATTAAATTGTCAACAAAAAATGCAGGTGCGATAAATTAAATTGTTAAGGAAAAGGCTGGTGCAATAAATTAAATTCACAAGGAAAAGGCAGGCGCAATAAATTAAATTGTCAAGGAAAAAGGCAGGTGCAATAAACTAAATTGTCAAGGAAAAGGCAGGTGCAATAAATCAAATTGTCAAGGAAAAATACGGGTGCAATTCATTAAACTGTCAGGGAAAAATGCAAGTGCAATATATTAAATTGTCAAGGAAAAAGGCAGGTTCAATAAATCAAATTGTTAAGAAAAAGGCAGGTGCAATAAATTAAACTGTCAAGGAAAAAGGCAGGTGCAATAAATTAAATTGTCAAGGAAAATGCAGGTGCAATACATTAAATTGTCAAGGAAAAACGCAGGTGAAATAAATTAAATTGTCAAGGAAAAATACAGGTGCAATAAATTAAATTGCCAAGGAAAAAGGCAGGTGAAATAAATTAAACTGTCATGGAAAAAGGCAGGTGAAATATATTAAATTGCCAAAAGGTGCAATAACTTAAATTGTCAAGGAAAAACGCAGGTGAAATAAATTAAATCGTCAAGGAAAAACGCAGGTGCAATAAATCAAATTGTCAAGGAAAAAGGCAGGTGCAACAGATTATCCGATAAGAAAAGTTGATGCACCTTGCTAACTGATAAGGAAAGCAGTTTGACCTAACTAACCTGTAGGGAAATGCATAAGATACATTATCTGGCAAGAGAGAGAGAGAGAGAGAGAGAGAGAGAGAGAGAGAGAGAGAGAGAGAGATGAATGGTTTATCGAGTCAAATATATGGTAGCCTACATTACTGGAGAGAGAGAGAGAGAGAGAGAGAGAGAGAGAGAGAGAGAGAGAGAGAGAGAGAGAGAGAGAGAGAGAGAGAGAGAGACAATAATTTTTCAAATGATTAACCTCCTGAAGATATAAGTGAATATGGCAATGAAGGTTATTTTGAGTAAGTCTCTATCCATAAGAAAACCTCACAAATGCTCAAATTATTAATAAATATAATCAGATTATGAAACTGTAATAGTAGTTGTGTTACCTTGGCGTCCATGATGATCTCTGGAAGTAAACAAAGCTGGAAAACAGAAGTACTTTCAAACGTTTATATTCCAATCACTTAGCGTCTTAACCCAGTAATAATGTGCCACTTTGAAGTTGAAAATCAGTTGATTCGAATGATTTTCCGCTCAATATTGGTGTCGACACTTCACTAATAACCTAATCACACCTTTACACGGCGATACTTTAGGTGACACTGATCATAAAAACACTAAGTTTGCACTGTACACTGCACAGCTGACCCAAATACAGTTAACTTCTTTAGATATCATAATTACGCCTAACTTGAATGCAGTAAATTTCTGCAAATATAAAAAAGGCAGACTCGAATGCAGTAAATATCTAAACACAATATTGCTAATCTGCATAAAAAAATAATTTATCTAATGAATACCCAAACTCTTTTGAGTGGTTGGCCAAAAATAGATAAATGTATTAGTGTAGAATTTTTGGGAATATGGAATGGCGTTGGGACCCATGAGGCTATTCGTTATAGTTCCAGTATGATGTTAAATTAAATGAGGCTGGATGGAATTGGACTAAACTTTATTTGTATACTTGGGGAATGTAGCCAGTTGCTAGGGCGAGGGAGGCCAATCAGCACCTAAGTTAAAAGGTTGGACAGCAACGGGTTAGAAAAAAGTAGGAACGTAGAGATATAGTAGATGGCTATGAGGTGGGTGAATGATGAAGTAGAAAGCTAATAGGTGGGTGTAGCTGCAATTCAATTTGATGAGGTTGCATAGTGAGACAGGGGAAAGGAAGATAGAATGAACATACAGAGAAAGCTAATAAGGTGGTGCAAAGGGGCGAAGTAGCACTAAAAGACTCTTTAGTAATACCTGCAGATCACCGCGAGAGGCAAACTGTCGGAACCACTGAGTTGTAAGCAAGATGGGTAGTTTCGTTTGGTGCGTTTTTTGATTGTATTAATTTATGAATTTCAGCTAAATAGCCCGGAACCACTGGGGCCTGTGAGGTCGTTCAGTAGCTCTGAGACACCAGTGATACCTTGAGTCCACCACATGAGGCACACTGTCGGAACCACTGAATTGTACCAAGATGGGTAGTTTTGTTTGGTGTGTTTGAATTGCATTGGATTTATGAATTTCGGCTATATAGCCCCGCACCACTGAGGCCTGTTAAGCCGTTCAGCTCCCGAGTGCATCTACAGTAGATCCCTCGAGTTACACTGAGGTAAAGGTTAGATGATGTTGGAAAGTAAGATGGAAGGAATGAAGCAAGAATGGAGGTGAAGTAGAAGGATATAAAGGAAGGGCAGCCAGCGGCCAAAGGAACCTTGCAAAGACTCCTAACGAAATGCTTAAAGTACTGGCAGCATCAACCCTCTGCGGCAAGCAAAAGATGCAAGGGGGAAACCAAGCCGTTGCACTATGAAGTAGAAATTAATTGATAGACAGCAAGAAGGATATAGAAGAAGGGCAGCCAGCGGCCAAAGGAACCTTGCAAAGACTCCTAACGAAATGCTTAAAGTACTGGCAGCATCAACCCTCTGCGGCAAGCAAAAGATGCAAGGGGGAAACCAAGCCGTTGCACTATGAAGTAGAAATTAATTGATAGACAGCAAGAAGGATATAGAAGAAGGGCAGCCAGCGGCCAAAGGAACCTTGCAAAGACTCCTAACGAAATGCTAACAGTGCTGGCAGCATCAACCCTCTGCGGCAAGCAAAAGATGCAACGGGGAAACCAAGCCGTTGCACTAAGAAGTAGAAATTAATTGATAGACAGCAAGAAGGATATAGAAGAAGGGCAGCCAGCGGCCAAAGGAACCTTGCAAAGACTCCTAATGCAATGCTTACAGTACTGGCAGCATCAACCCTCTGCGGCAAGCAAAAGATGCAAGGGGAAATCAAGCCGTTGCACTAAGGAGTAGAAATTCATTGATAGACAGCAAGATGGAAGAGACAGGGAGGATAAAAAAAGCAGGGGCAGTTAGGAGTCAAGGGAACATTGCCTACAGTATTGGCAAGCAAAAGATGCAACAGGGAAACCAAGCCGTTGCACTAAGAAGTAGAAATTCATTGATAGACAGCAATATAGAAGAAAGGACACTGGGTTAATATAAGCTTAGTAAAGCTATTAGATTTGAAGGGATGCTGCAAGGACCTTTGGTTATACAGTGCACCTACAATCTCCTTATGAGGTAGATGATTATGTACGTCTGATTGCAGTGTTTTTCATATAGGTTACGTTAGGCCGCTTCCACAAGAGGGGCTAATGCAGGGCGGGCACTCTTGATTTGCACGTAATTCTTTCGCTTTGAAAGTGTTACCAAATCAGACAGTTCCAGGCAGGTGAATGTATGTCTTGGCCCAGACGCCCGGCAGAGGCCAGAGTGCAGTCAAGACAATAATCAGGCATCCATCCAGTGCCTCAACAACAGGCACGGACATTTCGATAAAGTGCAGTCAGAGTTTTGTCAGACAATAACCAGGCGCCCATCCAGTGCCTCAACAACAGGCACGGACACTTCGATGGTTTGCTCGTGTCTTCCTCGTCTATGACGTCATCTACGCTCTTCATCGTCACCCATACAACAAAATTAGTAACAGCGTGTATTTGCCCCTCATGTGGAAGGGCCTTTAATCCCCTGCCTTAACATTTATTGCATTTAAAAGGACATAAAAAGTAAGATTAAAACTTCAAATCTAAAGAAATAAACATGAACACCACCAAAGCAATAACGTTCACTATCATATAACAAATGCCAAATTAATCACCATAAATTTTAGATATTAATTGGAAGTACCGTTGATCAAACTCAGTGTTAATGTACTATAACCATTTTGGCTTAATTATTTCTTCACCCATTTTGTTATGTTTTTTGCTTGATTTAATTGTCTTGTTCACTATTAAGCAGCATGTGCTGCTCAGAATTAGAGCACAGACAGTGAACTGTCCACTATTTTGATAAGCTAGTCAAGAGAGATGTAATTCAGTTTCCAACTTAAATACTTACTTGGAAAAAGACTTGCAAACTTGAAAGCAGATTCCAGCCATTCATTATGTAATAGGTTGAAGCTTCTAGATACAGATGACGACTTGAAAATTAATTGTTTCCTTAAATAAAAATAAGTCGGGCATTAATATGGTATCATCTTTATCCATCAAAACATCAGCTATACTGTATATCTATACTGCCATGAGAACCATCTGCTTAGCATCTCTCTATGGAGTTAGACATCTATAACGGTACACATTCTTGGGTATACAGGTTCTCTAAGGATAAGGCCACATCGGATGAATCGAGGTAAAGGCACGACTTGGGTGACAGAGCAGCGACAAAGAGAGACATAGCCCCAACAGAAACGTGCTATCCTCCAATGCATCACGTTTGGAAGTCGAAGCTTTTCTTCTCTGAAAGTGTCATTCATCACCTCCTCCTCGGTTAGATTTCACCAGTCGTCTCTATCTTGAGCTTTTACATCAATACTTCTCCATTCATCATCTACTTTACGCTTTATAGTCCTCAGCTATGTAGGCCTGAGTCTTCCAACTCGTTTCAGTGCCTTGTGGAACCCAGTTAAAAGTTTGTTGAAATTATTTCTCTTGGGGAGTGCAAAGCATCATTAATTAATGGAAAATTGTGATATCTTGGGTTAAAGCGTTGGAACCGCTACAGCATTTTAAAGCATGTTACATTGCTTAGCGGCACTCGTCCGGTGTGGCCAAGCCCTAAAAGATATATTTGAGAGTAAAGAGCAAGAGAGCGTGCTAGAAATAGGAATGAATGGCGAGCGATTGTGACGCAGTTCCGGTAGGCCCTGCTGCTTCCTCCGGTGCCTTAGATGACCGCGGAGGTGGCAGCAGTAGGGGACTCAGCAGTATGAAGCTTCATCTGTGGTGGAAATGTGGGAGGTTGGGCTGTGGCACCCTAGCAGTACCAGCTGAACTCGGCTGAGTCCCTGGTTAGGCTGGAGGAACGTAGAGAGTAAAGGTCCCCTTTTTTGTTTTGTTTCTTGTTGATGTCGGCTACCCCCCAAAATTGGGGGAAGTGCCTTTGGTATATGTATGTAAACTACATAACTTAAGACTAATTGCAGATCTTATTGAAACAACCTTTGTCAGCAGTTTAACTTGGTAAAAAGACCGACTGGCAATCTTTATTGTACCTTCCTTTGAAATTCCCTCTGTGGCCGACCCTAAAAGATATATTTGCAGGTTAACTACATGCCCAGTAACTTAGACCTAACTAAAGATCTTGTTAAAAACACCTTTGTCAGCAGTTTAACTCGATAAGAACAAGACGGACTAACCATCTTTACGGTACATTACATTGTAATTCCTGATGTACGTAGCTTCACGTCACAATGGAGAACCTTCTGACTATTGCAACTCTTGATAAAGAAGTTGTTTTTGCCTGTCATTTTATTTTCAAAGCACAGTCAGAATAACTTTCTGATGTTCAAATGGAAAATTAACACTTTATAGTTTTCTCTAAATACTTTACAGAAGGCCCTCAAATTACAAACAAATCCAACTGAAAATAACAAGGTCAAGATAAAGAAATAGTAATAAAACAATATTACATCTTTTAATACAGTAAGCAAAACAATATTTGTAATAAGATATATATTTCATATGAAACCCAACTATATATTGACTTTAGTAGGAGGAAATCATTGGCATGCAATTCAGAATAAGCTTAACCCAGGACAAAATTTTAAAAAATAATTTGACTTGTAAACAGGTTCTTGGAACATAGTTTGTAAGTCATGGACCTGTAGACAAATCACTTCATATATATAGTTTATTTCCTTTCCCCACTGGGCTATTTTCCCTGTTGGAATCCTCAGGCTTATATTATCCTGTTTTCCAACTAGGGTTGAACCTTAGCTAGTAACTAGAGGGGCAGTGAGTAGAGCGTAGACCTCTGCCATGAAATAAGGTGCCACACCTTATTTCACGAACCTTTCCTTAACCTTGACCTTTTTACATAGCAGTTAATCCCTGGAAGTTTCATTACTCTACGATTGAAATTGTGGTCAGGAAGCTGTTCACAAACACACATAAACAGGGGACAAAACTTAACCTCCTTTTAACTTCGTTGGTGGAGGTAACATCAGAAAACCTAGTTTTCAAATGGAAACACCAAGTGATGGAATGATACAACACAGCGACATTTCAGTTTTTTTTTATTTGTATATACAATTCTAGGCCCTTTATACAGTGCACATCGTACATGAACCTCCACTACATGCATAGGAAAATGCACAGTACCCAAGGTCTATTACAATACCTTAGGGACAGCCCTAAGTATGAGGTATTTTACCTAATATTTATCTCAGTAATACATAGCCACACATTTGCCTATGAAATGAAGTGAGTAACATAAAGAGGATATGAAATGTAATCATGAAGTGTAATGTACTTGGATTTGAAGTGCTGAAATATATAGTCATATATATTTCCCTATATATATATATATATAAAAAAAAATCGATAAGCCACGACAGACAGGGGAAACATTACCATCCGTCTTCTGCACATACAATTAACAGGAACTATTCGAAAAACGAAATGCACGTGAAACAAGATGTGTGTCGGGGAAATCATTTACTGAGACGAAGCAAATTGGAAATTTATTGTTTGTATGTAGGTCTATGAAGTATTAAAAAAATAAGCAAGAGAAATGGAAAATGACAACCGGCAAAAACGTCAAATTCGGCCGGAAATCGTCAGCTGAACAAATCATTTTTCAAAACCTTACTGCAAGCACTTGGGTACAATACATCTCCATCTTGATGCTTTCAAATGCTTTTGTGACCCAGATATACAACTCGAGGATTCCATCCGTTACAAAGAAGCAGGATATAACTGGGTCGACAAATCGGCAAAAGCTCAAGACTCGCCACACTTAAATGATCTTTCGCCTTCCAATCGCCTCCGCTACATGCCGAGGAATTTTTTTTTTTTTCCTTTTTTATATATTTTTTTTTTTGGCTTATGAAAGATATGGTCAGTCGGCCGTTGCGTCAGACGACGTTCCCGCCGACTCGCAGGCATAGTGGGATTTTGCATTTTTTCTCAAGTAAAGAATAAAAACTTCCAAATTTCAACCTATCCTATTTTACATCATACGATCTTTCACAGTTAAGCTTAATCATAACAAGTCTTAAATATTAATTTCATGCAAAGATTTTTGTATCAAACTTTATTATATAACCTATGTTGCACTTCTTTAAAGGAAAAAATTAGCTAACTTAGGGAATTCAGTGATTTAACTAGGAAACGAGAGAGAGAGAGAGAGAGAGAGAGAGAGAGAGAGAGAGAGAGAGAGAGAGAGAGAGAGAGAGAGAGAGAGAAATATGCTAGGATAAGACATCATAGTCGCACATGCTGCCCAAACTGCGAGCATGATTTCACTGATTAAGATATAAAAAAAAAATAGCCCTCTTGTATTTTTTTATACTTTTATATATATATCTTTACTCATCACTGATACACCAGACAAACTGCACGCACTAAGTACACATTGAGTAAATGGTGTACAGCCTAAAACGTATGTACACCCACTGATACAAACTTATGGCAAAGCAAACACTGACATACATACACACACTACTGGGGGGACAGAAAATAAAGAATAAGGTAAACATAATACTACACCATTTATGTCTATAGTTTTGTTTTACTGTAAGGTGTGTTGCTGGAGCAGCGATACAACTGCTTCATTTTTTTTTCTTTTCTTTAGGGAGATGTTATTTGATTATTCAATGATTTCCTGTCTTATTTTTTTCTTCAGTATTAAACGAGCAGAACATTCTCTCATTTTCACTATTGGAAAAGAATGAAAAAGGGACTTCAATGTGGAAGCACACTTGAACACAAATAGGAATTTTGTTTTAGAAAGTTTCAGGGTTTCAGAATCTTGTGCCACAATTGCAGTAAACACTATCCACCGTCACGCTTCGAAACTTAAACGATCGACTCCGTTCTTCCCAAAGATGTGCATAAAAAAATACAGTACCTATAGGTTTTAATTTTATGAAAAAGGGATATGTTATTCTTGAATACACATTATAACATTAATATGCAGACTGCGCTTACAATAATATAAATGTAAAGGTAATATTCTCTCGGCTCCTATCGGCCAAGGATTGGAAAGTCATTCTTTTATCTCTCGCACATTTTTACTTTTCCTCGTCAAAAGTATTCAAGCTGAACTGAAAAGGATGTTACCAAAACAGACCTAAAACACATATATGGCACATTGAGCAACAATAACAAGTCTAATTCTACAGTTTTTTTTGGGTAGAAGAAAAGAACTAAATGGAAGTACTTACTAAAAGACTGATGTAGGCTACTTGCGTAACAGTAAGGTAAGTTGCTTAGAACTCGGGGCTCGGAAAAGTGGCAGGCTTCTTGCTACAGAAACACGCAGGGGAAACGTTGAGGTATTTAACATTGGGATTTCAGAGGTAAAAACAGGCAGCGGGGATGGGGGGAGGGGAAAGGCCAAACAGACATGGTGGGACAGTCAATTTTGAGCAGTCGAGATCAATGAGAAGTTGGGTGACAATATCTTTGTTACACAATATATACTGTATATAAATATATAAATGGAGGAGAGGAATAGATGGAGTGGGGGAGGGGGAAACTAGTTCTTTCAGAAGAATCCTGAGATATAGGCTGAAAAGTGATTCACAAGAAAAGTACAAAATAAATGATGATGATGGTAAGGGATAAGCAACGAATTGAAAAAAATCTTGCCATGAGGCACTACCTAAGAATGCAAAAATAAAGGCACTATCTAAATCCATTTTTTTTTTACAAAGCTGCACAAATATTCTAACATTACATTCTGTAGGGAATAACTTTTTTTATTTTTGCTCAGTCATTTTCTGAAAGCCACCGCCGTCGAGGTGTACCCTGCGTCTCGAGCTACTAGGATTGCAGGCACGCTCAACCGTGGCCGCTCAACTCGCGAGCATGCAAAGCATACAAACATTTTGGTTTTCATCACAGTTTTCTGTATGTTCCAATCTATAAATTCTCAACAAAATAATGACAACAAATATTCTTCCAACTCACAAAGACATTGCAAAATGTAACTCAACTCCACATGCAAAAAATACAACATATATTCCAAACAAAAACATGAAATTATCAAAAAAACAACTACGATTACTGCATATCATTTCAACGTAAAAATCTTAACAGCTTATTTCCTATTTACGAACTTTATTCGACCATAACACTGCACAATAATTCACACCAATTTGGGGAAATGGAAAAACTTACAACTATTTCCCTTTTGCACTCACTTGCAATACAAAACTTCACGTCACATACAGCACTATGTACATCACTGGTACCACTGTACACTTTACATTGTCTCGTAGGTAGAAAAATGTATGTCTTGTGCTTCACATATAATCTTGTGCCATCTTGGTAAATGAACCATTATTATTATTGTTTTTTTTAAACACGTTCTTTGAAGGCTTTACGTGCACGCCGTTTGTCAATGACCGAGGGGGAAAAAAAATCCCTCTTGTGCGAGAGGTCGCTCATAAGACGAGTGTCGTCACACACACTCACAGCCAATGTGATGCACATCAACTGTTTTAAACTATTGTATAGTCACGATGCAAGGCAACCCTCATCTCGTGTGGTTTTCTATTTCGCTCGGAACGTTCACGTGGAGTCCTTGCCATTCCACCTGCGGTAACGGACCCTACGTTCTATTGGCATCGCCTCGCAAAATACTCCAGCCACTGGATATTCCACACACACAAATCCACTTCTAACAGTACATTGTATTTGTAAGGCTACGGAGTTGTGGACAAAATCATTGCACACCTGGTGGGCTTATTTGCTACATATAGGTATATGTAATGTATATTTCCTCCCTAGGATGTTTCAACAGTTTGGAAGTGGATCAAAATATTTGAAAAAGATAAAAAGGGAACCACCTGAAACCAATGCTCTACTGGTACTTACAGCTAATGCTTTCCAATTCAATGACAATACTGACATCAAGTTAATAGAGATGAAACTTGCAATAATTATCACAGGCATTCCACACAATCCTCAACATGACATTACTTGTGGACCTTTTAAAACAATAGGCGAAGTTACGTGATTTATCCGAGGTGGTCAATTGACATTCATTAGATTATGATTTAAATGATGATAAATCTTTAGGCAAACATATATGGGACTGAATGAATGCAATTTTCAATAGACAAACTAAAAAAAGGTCTGCAGTGCGAATTATATTCCGTTACTGATGTTACGAAAAAAACATTTCATAAGCATCTATAATTTTATTTTATTTAGCAAAGCTTTTATGATACTGTACTCAAAATTCAACAAGTTTATCAATCATTTAGAATAAAACGCCACACTCGGTATGCATTAATATACAGAATATACATAAAATATATAAGAAAATTAATAGCCTTCAAAAAACTCAAATCTGTAAATATGCTCTGGACACGCACTAGTATGTTAACGATGGATTTTTCTTTTGATAAACATTCACAAGTAACTATCGTACTGTTGTATTCCAGACGTTAGATTTCCCGCGAGCGGAAATCGACCAAAACCGTTTAACAAGGAAATGCAAGTTTTCAAGGAGTAATAAATGCTCCAGTCTCAAGTGGTACGCTTTTTCTTTTTCTCTTTCACATCTTTTCTATAATAAGGGGAATAAGGGCGATGGAGGAGAAAAGAGTAATCCTGCAATGCTAAATATTGATTATATATATGTGTATATGTATATATGTCATAATAATAGAAAGGCTGGTGGCCAGAACATGCTGGCCTATTGCAGACACTCTAATGTAGTTGAACATATAATGGAGGAGCCACACACTACTATATATTTTGTAGTTTATTTTCGTTTGGTTAGGGATATCTCTACGGTTCCGTCCCACGGGAAAGTTTCTCCCGCGACGGAAGAGTTCTCGGCGCGAACCCAGTTAAACTTCCGCCATGAGAGACTGTGATTCGATGGGCGCAGCGGAGTCGTAGAGAGTGTCAGTGTCTTGTGTGGGTTCACCTTGAAGTTGGCACTGATTATTTAAAGTTCCCGCACCGCAGTCGCAGAAGAACCTGAAACGTAAGGACGATATTATTTTGCGAACGTCGTACGGCAAATTGCCGTTTCTGAGATTGGGTGATTGGAACTACAAATCAGTTTAAAATGAAATATTCTTATATCTTCGCTGACATAAGTCTCTTTTCATGTTTTATGTATAAAAGACCTTAGACAAATTGCCATTTCTGAGATTAGGTGTTTGGAACTATGAATGTATCTAAAATGAAGTATTCTTATATCTTCTCTTGGTGAAGACACACTGCTAGAAGATACTTGACACATTAACATATGGAAATAATTCGTGTTAAAAAATACAACAAATTATTTCAACAAAACTTTCAAAAAAGAAAAAAGAAACAATTTTGTAGTCACCCCAAAAACAGAGAAGCTTTGGTTAAGTTTACTTACAACACTCAGCCAAGATGACTGATTATTAGTTTAGCCAACTTTGTATGAGAGGATAACTTATCATATAAGTCTTTATCAACTGTATCTTGGTTATTTTGTGAAATTAAGACACCTATAAAACTAGATACTGTACGCTTTTGTTTACATTCCGAAAAAGGCATTTACGGTACATCTCAGCTTTACTCTAAAACAGTTTGCAGTTTGTTTAGAAACTGACACCTACAAATAAAAATATGGCTAATACTGAAATTCTTCTTTACAAGTTTATAGTAAGTCAAGGATGAGACCTTACTTTGATGGACATTTTATATGAACTAGATGAAATATTGAAAGTGATAAGGATGGATGGATTGTACTAAATTATGAATTTGGGGCACAGAGCCTAGGTCTTTCAGTAATCGTGTGACGGGAAAACCCGCAGTTGCAATATATAAGACGTTGGACGGCAAGATAGACGAAGTGAGATCAGAGATACAGTATATACTAAGAGAGTTGAAGACCCAGGCATACATGACTGAGGACTATGAAGCCCGAAGTCGGAGATGATGAATGGGGAAGTATTGATTTAAAACCCTAGATGGAGACGACTGGCGAAATCTAACTGAGGCCCCTTTGCGTCAATACATGTAGGAGGAGATGATGATGATAATTATTACTTGCCAAGCTACAGCCCCATTTGGATAAGTAGGATGCTACAAGCCCAAGGGCTCCAACAGGGATACAAATCAAGTGAGGAAAGGAAATAAGGGAATACAGGTAGCAAATAAACTATAAACTGTGTAAGTAATGAATTATTATTACTATTACTAAACAACTTACAACCCCAGATGGAGAAGCAGGATGCTATGAACCCAAGGGCTCCAACAGGATAAAACAGTCCAGTGATAAAAGGAAATTAAGAAATAAATAAGCTACAAGAGAAGTAATGAGCATTTAAAATAGCATATGTTAGGAGCTGGGAAAAATAAAAAATAATTCTAAATATGGAGGGCAAGCTAGGGAACAACGTAACACCCTTAAGTAATGCCTATATTGTACTGCTGAGAAGCAATGACGACAATAAATGAATGCCGAACGGTTTAGTTGCTAAAGAAATTTACATGCTGGTGGTGGAGGACAAGACTGAAGCATCGACAGTAAAGTTCAAAATATAATTCACCGACCTGTCACGCCTAATAAATTCTACCACGTGACTGCTATGGCAAGTTGATATAATTCACTGACCTGTCACGCCTAATAAATTCTACCACGTGACTGCTATGGCAAGTTGATATAATTCACTGACCTGTCACGCCTAATAAATTCTACCACGTGACTGCTATGGCAAGTTGATATAATTCACTGACCTGTCACGCCTAATAAATTCTACCACGTGACTGCTATGGCAAGTTGATATAATTCACTGACCTGTCACGCCTAATAAATTCTACCACGTGACTGCTATGGCAAGTTGATATAATTCACCGACCTGTCACGCCTTATACATTCTACCACGTGACTGCTATGGCAAGTTGATATAATTCACTGACCTGTCACGCCTAATAAATTCTACCACGTGACTGCTATGGCAAGTTGATATAATTCACTGACCTGTCACGCCTAATAAATTCTACCACGTGACTGCTATGGCAAGTTGATATAATTCACTGACCTGTCACGCCTAATAAATTCTACCACGTGACTGCTATGGCAAGTTGATATAATTCACTGACCTGTCACGCCTAATAAATTCTACCACGTGACTGCTATGGCAAGTTGATATAATTCACTGACCTGTCACGCCTAATAAATTCTACCACGTGACTGCTATGGCAAGTTGATATAATTCACCGACCTGTCACGCCTTATACATTCTACCACGTGACTGCTATGGCAAGTTGATATAATTCACTGACCTGTCACGCCTAATAAATTCTACCACGTGACTGCTATGGCAAGTTGATATAATTCACCGACCTGTCACGCCTTATACATTCTACCACGTGACTGCTATGGCAAGTTGATATAATTCACTGACCTGTCACGCCTAATAAATTCTACCACGTGACTGCTATGGCAAGTTGATATAATTCACTGACCTGTCACGCCTAATAAATTCTACCACGTGACTGCTATGGCAAGTTGATATAATTCACCGACCTGTCACGCCTTATACATTCTACCACGTGACTGCTATGGCAAGTTGATATAATTCACTGACCTGTCATGCCTTATAAATTCTACCACGTGACTGCTATGGCAAGTTGATATAATTCACTGACCTGTCACGCCTAATAAATTCTACCACGTGACTGCTATGGCAAGTTGATATAATTCACCGACCTGTCACGCCTTATACATTCTACCACGTGACTGCTATGGCAAGTTGATATAATTCACTGACCTGTCACGCCTAATAAATTCTACCACGTGACTGCTATGGCAAGTTGATATAATTCACTGACCTGTCACGCCTAATAAATTCTACCACGTGACTGCTATGGCAAGTTGATATAATTCACTGACCTGTCATGCCTTATACATTCTACCACGTGACTGCTATGGCAAGTTGATATAATTCACTGACCTGTCACGCCTAATAAATTCTACCACGTGACTGCTATGGCAAGTTGATATAATTCACTGACCTGTCACGCCTAATAAATTCTACCACGTGACTGCTATGGCAAGTTGATATAATTCACCGACCTGTCACGCCTTATACATTCTACCACGTGACTGCTATGGCAAGTTGATATAATTCACTGACCTGTCACGCCTAATAAATTCTACCACGTGACTGCTATGGCAAGTTGATATAATTCACTGACCTGTCACGCCTAATAAATTCTACCACGTGACTGCTATGGCAAGTTGATATAATTCACTGACCTGTCATGCCTTATACATTCTACCACGTGACTGCTATGGCAAGTTGATATAATTCACTGACCTGTCACGCCTAATAAATTCTACCACGTGACTGCTATGGCAAGTTGATATAATTCACTGACCTGTCACGCCTAATAAATTCTACCACGTGACTGCTATGGCAAGTTGATATAATTCACCGACCTGTCACGCCTTATACATTCTACCACGTGACTGCTATGGCAAGTTGATATAATTCACTGACCTGTCACGCCTAATAAATTCTACCACGTGACTGCTATGGCAAGTTGATATAATTCACTGACCTGTCACGCCTAATAAATTCTACCACGTGACTGCTATGGCAAGTTGATATAATTCACTGACCTGTCATGCCTTATACATTCTACCACGTGACTGCTATGGCAAGTTGATATAATTCACTGACCTGTCACGCCTAATAAATTCTACCACGTGACTGCTATGGCAAGTTGATATAATTCACTGACCTGTCACGCCTAATAAATTCTACCACGTGACTGCTATGGCAAGTTGATATAATTCACCGACCTGTCACGCCTTATACATTCTACCACGTGACTGCTATGGCAAGTTGATATAATTCACTGACCTGTCATGCCTTATAAATTCTACCACGTGACTGCTATGGCAAGTTGATATAATTCACTGACCTGTCACGCCTAATAAATTCTACCACGTGACTGCTATGGCAAGTTGATATAATTCACCGACCTGTCACGCCTTATACATTCTACCACGTGACTGCTATGGCAAGTTGATATAATTCACTGACCTGTCACGCCTAATAAATTCTACCACGTGACTGCTATGGCAAGTTGATATAATTCACTGACCTGTCACGCCTAATAAATTCTACCACGTGACTGCTATGGCAAGTTGATATAATTCACTGACCTGTCATGCCTTATACATTCTACCACGTGACTGCTATGGCAAGTTGATATAATTCACTGACCTGTCACGCCTAATAAATTCTACCACGTGACTGCTATGGCAAGTTGATATAATTCACTGACCTGTCACGCCTAATAAATTCTACCACGTGACTGCTATGGCAAGTTGATATAATTCACCGACCTGTCACGCCTTATACATTCTACCACGTGACTGCTATGGCAAGTTGATATAATTCACTGACCTGTCACGCCTAATAAATTCTACCACGTGACTGCTATGGCAAGTTGATATAATTCACTGACCTGTCACGCCTTATACATTCTACCACGTGACTGCTATGGCAAGTTGATATAATTCACTGACCTGTCACGCCTTATACATTCTACCACGTGACTGCTATGGCAAGTTGATATAATTCACTGACCTGTCATGCCTTATAAATTCTACCACGTGACTGCTATGGAAAGTTGATATAATTCACTGACCTGTCACGCCTTATACATTCTACCACGTGACTGCTATGGCAAGTTGATATAATTCACTGACCTGTCACGCCTAATAAATTCTACCACGTGACTGCTATGGCAAGTTGATATAATTCCCTGACCTGTCATGCCTTATACATTCTACCACGTGACTGCTATGGCAAGTTGATATAATTCACTGACCTGTCACGCCTAATAAATTCTACCACGTGACTGCTATGGCAAGTTGATATAATTCACTGACCTGTCACGCCTAATAAATTCTACCACGTGACTGCTATGGCAAGTTGATATAATTCACTGACCTGTCACGCCTTATACATTCTACCACGTGACTGCTATGGCAAGTTGATATAATTCACTGACCTGTCACGCCTTATACATTCTACCACGTGACTGCTATGGCAAGTTGATATAATTCACTGACCTGTCACGCCTTATACATTCTACCACGTGACTGCTATGGCAAGTTGATATAATTCACTGACCTGTCATGCCTTATAAATTCTACCACGTGACTGCTATGGAAAGTTGATATAATTCACTGACCTGTCACGCCTTATACATTCTACCACGTGACTGCTATGGCAAGTTGATATAATTCACTGACCTGTCATGCCTTATAAATTCTACCACGTGACTGCTATGGCAAGTTGATATAATTCACTGACCTGTCATGCCTTATAAATTCTACCACGTGACTGCTATGGAAAGTTGATATAATTCACTGACCTGTCACGCCTTATACATTCTACCACGTGACTGCTATGGCAAGTTGATATAATTCACTGACCTGTCATGCCTTATAAATTCTACCACGTGACTGCTATGGAAAGTTGATATAATTCACTGACCTGTCATGCCTTATAAATTCTACCACGTGACTGCTATGGCAAGTTTTGATGCAATTCACGCAGATGGCATTCCGTTCCGTGGTATTACAGGTACGGCATCGATAGAAGTCGTGCATTGGGAAACTTGTGTACGACGAAATCTTGTACAGGCACTGACCGCTCGTTACAGCCTTCTGCACTGCATCGTGGTTGTCAAATATCTTGTTAGCTGTGAAGAAACAAAGAGAGAATTAAAGATATGCATAAATATGACACAATGAAATCATAACTATGAAAATCTTATCAACAATTATGTACTACACAGTATATAAACAATTAACAACGAATATAGCCATTTCCAGACCACTGCAGGACAATGCCTCAGACAAATTAATAATCGTCTAGGGTTTGGTCAGTTTTCATCACCACGCTGGTGAAGGCGGGAGATTTTCGTCTGATCGCTCACCACAAACCAACCTAGTATGGGTGGCTCTGACTAGTACAGCTTTGCTGATCATGGCAATTCTCAAACCCTTTCACAATTTTAACCCTTTTACTCCCAAGCTATTTGGAACTTTCCAACCCTTAACCCCCAGGCGTTTTTTTTTTTCAAGCACATTTTGCAATATATTTTATTTAAATTGCTCTAACAGCCTTCATTTTCATCATAGAGTGTCAGGTTGGTCTCATTCTTTAGGAAAATGCCTGAAGTTTCTCATAAAGTTATAAAATATATGCAAGAAAATGTATAAAGCAGTTTTTTGCAAGGATGTACCGGTACGTCCATGGGGGTAAAGGGATGAGTTTTGTGAAACGTACCAGTACGTCCTTTGAGGGTTAAAGGGTTAAGGAATCAAAACTCAGTAAATAGAAAAAAGTACAAACGCATAACGACTACATACCTCGTTCAATTGGGTTAACCCCTGATGCTAAACACAACCCACCGAAACGATTATTAAAAATGTGGTTGTTTTCTAGGGTTGCAGTAGCATTATTGGTTATCTCAATCCCGGCAGCTAAGCCGTCATATATTCTGTTCCTTCTCAAAATAGGGTGACTTTGTGTTGGATGGCTCTGCGTTGAAATCAAGACGCCAGCCTGCGCATTGCGGAATATGTCGTTGTCTTCCAGTACGCCTGTAATTGAAATAAAGTGATATAGCAATTTTAAAGCAATTAAGTAGTTTTTCTTAAGTATAATTTCATCATAATTGATTGTTCATGATTTAATCTTGATGAATTTAGCAGGGTTATCAAAATTCCAATAGAGGAGGTGAATTACTGTATAATATCAAAAACATGATCCAACTGCCTTCAAGATTCATGGAGAAGAAGTATTAGGTGCCTCGAATCAGACTTAAAAACATTTTCGAATCAAGATTTCAGTATAATATCAAAACCATGATCCAACTGCCTTCAAGATTCATGGAGAAGAAGTATTAGGTGCCTCGAATCAGACTTAAAAACATTTTCGAATCAAGATTTCAGTATAATATCAAAAACATGATCCAACTGCCTTCAAGATTCATGGAAAAGTATTAGGTACCTCGAATCAGACTTAAAAACATTTTCGAATCAAGATTTCAGTATATCAAAAACATGATCCAACTGCCTTCAAGATTCATGGAGAAGAAGTATTAGGTGCCTCGAATCAGACTTAAAAACATTTTCGAATCAAGATTTCAGTATAATATCAAAAACATGATCCAACTGACTTCAAGATTCATAGAGAAGTATTAGGTATCTCGAATCAGACTTAAAAACATTTTTGAATCAAGATTTCAGTATAATATCAAAAACATGATCCAACTGCCTTCAAGATTCATGGAGAAGTATTAGGCGTCTCGAATCAGACTTAAAAACATTTTTGAATCAAGATATGAGCCAAAATTCAAGTTGACACAATGTTCCTCATATCTCTAGACCAACACCTCGTCGTGTGTCTTACCTTTTCCGCCATTAAATATACAGATTCCAGCTTCCCTTCCATCGAAGATCTTGTTCCTTCGAAGAGTTGGATTGCTATCGGTTTTGATCCACACACCAGCCATTGCATTGTCAAAGATTTCATTTTGTTCCAATAGACCGAGACCTCCGTTGTACACTAACACACCGCCATTTTGGCCGCCCCAAATTTTATTCCGTCTGATGTTGGGGTTACTCCCCGTTCTGAAAAAAAAGAAAAAGACATTAAATTCATTAATTTTCTTGAAATTTAGAACAAAAGATTCTTTTCTTAACCTTCATGGATAAGATCTTGGAAACTAAAGATTTTCCACACTGAATATCTTTCTTACTTTCAAAAGTTGTGGAATGATCTTCCTAATCGGGTATAGTTGAATCGGTAGAACTTCAAAAGTTCAAAGTTGTAGCAAATGTTTTGATGTTGAACAGGTTGACATAGGTCTTTGTATAGTTTATATATGACAAAAATATTTTATTGCTAATTTTCTCATTGTTTAATTATTTCCTTTCCTCACATGGCTATTTTTCCCTATTGAACCCTTAGGCTTATAGCATCTTGCTTTTCAAACTAGGGTTGTAGCTTACCTAATAAAAATAACAGCATACTGAAGGAATCCTTCTAAATTAATGAGAGAGAGAGAGAGAGAGAGAGAGAGAGAGAGAGAGAGAGAGAGAGAGAGAGAGAGAGAGAGAGAGAGAGAGAGAGAGTGTGTGTGTGTGTGTCCTTACCTTATTTGTACACCTGAGTATAAGTGGTTGAAAATGTCATTATCTTCTAAGAGACCATGTCCATTGTCATAAAAATAGACGCCAACTTGCTTTCCTGAGTGAATGCGGTTTCTCCGTAACGTTGGCGTGCTTCCTGTGAAATAAAAAACAAAGGCATAATGAAACGACATGTTAAAAACTGGAACGCTTTCTCTGAAAAGCAGAAAAATTGTAAAATTGGAAACCTTTGGACTCGCAGTTTCATAAAAGGATGAATTTCTTTTAATTAGTTTTTCTAACTAAAAAAGATTTCAAGAAATTTAGTATAAGTATCACCGAGATTAGTTCTGCAAATGTTCAAATTTCTCACACACATAATGAATTTAATTTCAAACGTATAACTTTTTCATCCTATGTTTTATAAATAAACTTGAAAACTCATTGTTAATAGTTTATATATGACATATCTATTTTGATGTTGTTACTGTTTTTAGAATGATTTATCGTTAGTTTGTTCCTATCATTTATTTATTTCCTTATTTCTTTTCCTCACTGGGCTATTTTTCCCTATTGGAGCCCTTGGGCTTATAGCATCTTGCTTTTCCAACTAGGGTTGTAGATTGGCTAGTAATAATAATAATAATAGCATAATTTGTTTTACCTGAAGAAACACTGAACCAAAAGACAAAAGAAAACTTTATAATTACTGTAAACTAAATTAACCATTATGCTTAGACATTCAAATGTTCAAAAGTTGCCCTTGAATGGCAGATACAGGGGACAAGAGAGTGTCCTAGAGACTGATCATATATATGACCAGAGTACAAGGCCCTTCTCCCTCAAGCTACGACCCAGGAGGGCCAGACTATGGCTGCTGATGACTCCGCTGGTAGATTTACAGGTTCCCCAAAACCACCACATCCCTAGCTCCCAAAGAAGCTTGCCGACAGGTCTTCAACTCACAATTGATTGGTTCCAGGAAGCTGTTTGTAAGACCAACCTGGATTCCATGCCTATGATTTCCAACTACAAGTCAACAAATAGTCAGGTTTCATATGAAATAGACGTGAGGTTAACCCTTTTACCCCCGGGGTATTTGGAAATTTCCAACCCTTAACCGCCAGGGGGTTATTTTTTTCCCAGCAAATTTTGCAGTAAATTTTTTTTATATTGCTCTAACAGGTTTAATTTTTGTCATAGAGAGGTCAGGTTGGTCTCATTCTCTTGGAAAATGCCTGAATTTTCTCAAAAAATTATAAAAAAATATGAAAAACTCATTTTTATAGCATTTTTTTGCAAGGACGTACCGGTACGTCCATGGGGGTAAAGGGATGGCTTTTGTGAAACATACCAGTACGTCCTTTGGGGGTAAAAGGGTTAATACAAATGTTGTTCTGCTTACTGTAGAAGAGACACTCTAGCTATGGTCAGCAGTTCTTCTAGGAGAACAGCACTCCAAAATCAAACCATTGTTCTCTAGTCTTGGGTAGTGCCATAACCTCTGTACCATGGTGGTCAGCAGTTCTTCTAGGAGAAGGACACTCCAAAACAAACCATTGTTCTCTAAGTCTTGGGTAGTGCCATAACCTCTGTACCATGGTCTTCCACTGTCTTGGGTTAGAGATCTCCTGCTTGAGGGTTTAAGAAATATTTATTTCAATGTTATTACTGTTCGTAAGATATTTTATTTTTCCTTGTTTCCCTTCCTCACAGGGCTATTTTCCTTGTTGGAGGCCCTGGGCTTATAGCATTCTTCTTTATCTTGTCCTTGATATTTTCAGTTGGATTTGTTTGTATCACCGAATGTTCGTGAGTTGGAGACCTGCACTATAGTCAATTCTTTTTAGTGAGGCATATATGCACCGACTCGCAGGGGTGCCCTTTTAGCCTGGAAAAGTTTCCTGATCGCTGATTGGTTGGTCGAGATCATTTTAACCAATCAGAGAGCGGGAAACTTTTTCCGAGCTAAAAGGACACCGCTACGAGTAAGTGCAAAGGCGCCTCATTAAAAAAAATTGAGTGTAGAAACTATTGAGCTCAAGTGGGCCTCAAAGTTCCGTCCTAAAGGCTTGCCAAGCAGGGGCCTTTCCAGTAGGCCAGTGATTCCTAACCTTTTTGTGATCGAGTACCACTTGGAGGTCCCGTACAGTCGCCGCGTACCACCTGGTTCCAGAGAAACTAAATTCGATCAGATACCACTTTATTTCTATAATTGTAAAAATAGAACACGCAAATTAACTAAGAAAACAACAACTCAATGCGAGGGCTGTATCTGCTTCTTCTCCACCAGCTGGTCAATGCGGGGCATGACTTTGCTAGATTATCTTGTGTTAGGCAGTACACATCTTTGTGAAGTAAAATATAACTAAAAATCGTTCATGACCCCGAAAGTGTTCGCGTACCACTTGGAAGGCCCTCGCGTACCACAGGTTGGGAACCACTGCAGTAGGCTAACACAACATATTGAACGACTATTTTATATCATATTATTTGTCTTATAGCAAAATCAACACAAATGAACCCTCTTACCTGTGGTGATCCAAACTCCTGCGAGTGTGTTGGCATAGACTTCATTACATTCTATTAAACCCTGACCCTTTTCGTGTACGTAGATCCCACCGTGCTGACCGTCGTGGATCTTGTTGTGCCGTACGATGGGGTCGCTGTTGGTTCGAATCTGGATACCAGCAAGTGCATTACCTTGAAAGGGAATGGAACATTAATCAACATAGATTTCGAAAGAAGGATGACTCCACCAGAGTTAAATGAATGATAAGATCAAGGATCTCAAAGGAAAATGCAAAAAGAGATGAGTGCGGGAGAACTTCTTTTTACTATAGGTCAAATGTCATAAAGAGCGGACATGGAGATATTTATTTAGATGATGAAAACGGTGAACTTTTAGTTAAACGAATGACAAGATCAAGGATCTCAAAGGAAAATGCAAAAAGAGATGAGTGCAGGAGAACTTCTTTTACTGTAGGTCAAACCTCATAAAGAGCTGACATGGAGATGTTTATGAAGATGAAAACGGTGAACTTTCAGGAATTTAACCAATATACTGCACCAAAATAAACAGATACTTTGTATTGATATTATATTGCTCAAGAAGTTCATACTTGCAGTGAATATTTGTTAAACAAGTTGATATAATTCTCTCTTCGTTGTTTATATAAGCCAGATCTATTCTAACGTTACTGATCCAGGTATTTTATATTTTCTACTATCAATTCTCAATATAGGTTATTTATTTCCTAATTTCCTTTCCTCACTTAAACTGTGCAATAAAGGCAGTTGGAGCCCTTGGGCTTGTAGCAACCTGTTCTTCCAACTAGGATTGTAGTTTAGCTAGTATTGTAGCAACCTGTTCTTCCAACTAGGGTAATAGCTTAGCTATTAATAATAATATTACTCCTTTAAAAAAAATTAATAACTTGGAATAATGTAACTATAATGCCAAATTCATGAGGTTATTCCCAATAGATTATCTGCTGAAAGTAGCGACAGTAAACTAATTTACTTATATTCATAAGAAATAGAATGTTAAAAACAAAAAATTTAATAAGGAATACTTTAAAAAAAGACTTAAATAAAATATTTACAAAAGAGTACATTTATGATAATTACTTAAATATGTAACATAATTATAAGTTAAGAACGTTTGTACAATAAAAGTGATTGCATATTATATATTTATTAATTGATTTAATTTGTATTGAGCTGATTTATAACTATGTAAAACAATGTAGCTCATATGAGTATTTTGTAAAGAATAATTACGTATATAATGTAAATTGCTAAGATGTAATTGTATTTTTATAATAAAAGATAAAAAAAAAAAAAATTCCAAAAAGAACTTACCATAAATGTTATTGTGTTCTATTAACCCTCGGCCATCTCCGAATATGTAGACACCTCCTTGTAGTCCATTATAGATTTCATTCCGTCGTATAGTAGGATTGCTATTGGACGTTATCCAAACGCCCGCGTATTTGTTTGAATGGATCTTGTTCTCGATAAACTGGCCCATGCCGTGCTCGTGAACATAGATCCCTCCCGTCTGTCCATTGTGAATTTCACAGCGCACAACGGTGGGATTTGCCTGAGCCTTGACTTCAAAACCTGCTATACGATTATTGTGGATATCATTCGCCTCAAAATACCCCTGGAAAAAAATATAAACATGTAATGATTGTAGAAAAAGACAAGACATTACTGTTACTGTCATTAGAACACCCAGTTATATCTGAGTTTTGAAACAATACTAAAATACATTCTACCAAGGTGGACGAGGTACTTCCCACTCTATTAGGTAGAAGTAAACAATCACAACAACTGCTGCCTCAGATTCAAGCACATGAAATGTGACTTACTTGTCATGGATTTCTTCATGTTGTATATCTAATGGATTAAGTCCCCAAAATTGTGGTAAGATACGTTAATTTGCATATACAGTAGTATGTATTTTTGTACCTTTTTGATATTATGTTTTTATTTGTACCTTTGATATAGCCAATGGCATCCTACCAGTTTTGTAGGCATTAGCCTAAAAGTGTTTTCTTTTGTTTTCAGTTATACTCAATTAATGGCTCATGGTTTATATAATAAACTACAAAAAGGACCATGGAATGTCATTGATACCCAATTTGAGAATCAACGCTGAACGGGGCTAAAATCAACAAATAAATACAGAGCCACGTACTGTTCACAAGAACAATTACTAACCATCATATCGTCACCCTCATAAACTAATTGCCTAAGTCATTTTCTCCACTAGTTGGGAAATAAAAAAAAAACCTCATTTCCTAATTGTTTATATCATTGTCTTGAGCTTCAATTCACAAATTCTTAACAGAAGAAATTGTGAATTAGAATTTGTGAATTGAAGCTCAATACAATGATATAAAGAATTAGGAAATGAGAAGGTTTTATTTACTTCCCAACAAGTGGAGAAAATGACTTAGGCAGTTAGTTTATGGGGGTGACAATATTTACAATCAAGATAGTTCCAACTTCATAGTTATGATCTGAAAGAATTCTATGGTATAATTCAGTGGTAGTTAGGGGAATAGATAGCTGATACTTGAATGACATGTCCACTTATAAGACTATTTAACCCTTTTACCCCCAAAGGACGTACTGGTACGTTTCACAAAACTCATCCCTTTACCCCCATGGAAGTACCGGTACGTCTGCAAAAAACTGCTATTTAAATTTTTTTTTGCATATTTTCGATAATTTTTTGAGAAACTTCAGGCATTTTCCAAGAGAATGAGACCAACCTGACCTCTCTATGAAGAAAATTAAGGCTGTTGGAGCAATTAAAAAAAAATATATACTGCAAAATGTGCTTGATAAAAAATAACCCCTGGGGGTTAAGGGTTGGAAAGTTCCAAATAGCCTGTTGATAAAAGGGTTAATAAGAACACCACACTTATGTTTAAGACTAAATTAAGATAATTTAATGTCATTCACATAGTTGCATCATGCAACTGCCTTAACTGCACAGCGTAAGATACATTATAACTTCTTATTTTTATAATGACAGGTTCTACACATCAATAAAATGAACAAACAACAAATTTTCAATTCAGCAAGAAATATCCAAAGTAATATGATAATCAAAAATTAGTATTTCTATATCATACCCCACCACTCAAATGGACAGTATGCTTCCACATATCCTAAATATTCTAAGCATAAAGTCTTTTAACTGTAGGGTCCAAATCCCCCTAATGACAATAAATCTGAAGAACAGGTAAAATCCAACAAAAATTTACCAGTTCACTCGACACCGCTGACATTGTCAGTTTCAGAAAGAAAAGAAGAATTTTAGCAACCAAAGAGATCACCTTGATCTTAGTTATATCACCAGAACAATATGCCTACCTCAAAAGCAAGTACAGTAGTAACTCCGCTTACGAGTAACATTACACATAAGCACATTGGGATAAGCATACAAATCCAAACTGGATTGAGCAAAAACTTCCCTTTGTGTAGAAATGTTTTCGCAGACAATAACTGACGAGACTAGCACGAGTTGTACAGAAAGCAGTCGTGCAGTACCCACGCAGTGTTCGCGTGATTTTTACGACATTTTGTTTCACATTAACTTGCATCCCTCGCCCCTTTTATCAGACTTTAACTCTTTCACTATGCGAGCATCATTCACAACATCAGAGAGTATCGTGTGAGCATCTTTAAAGCTATTCTTTTTTGAGTTGTGACAGCTTGTTCTTTGTTGAACTGTGATCGCTGTTGTTAATCGTCAAGTTAATAATAGAGTAGATTGACAATGATGCTCAAAATGATTAAGAAACACAGTACGAAGGTAAAGTGCAGAAAAAAAATTACCGAGAAGCATGAAAAAGGTTTTATGGAAGACCTAGCAAAATACAGTCGCATAACATCGACGATTTGTAAAGTTCCTAAGAAAATGAGAGATCAAATCAATTGATGATGTGAAAGGCTTGCTAATATTGATGAAAAATATGGTCCTACACTCTTGATAACGAAACATTGCTGCTTTTTAGGATAAATGAAAAGCAGTTAACAGAAGATAAGGGTACCGAGAACATTGTCTGTGAAAATGAAAATGTATTGGCCTTGTGAAAAAGGAGCCAGGTACATCAGAAGAAAACGGCAAGGCAGTATTGGTTTAACAATCTCAAAAGAATTGGCATCCATAGTAATTTGCAATACGGCAAGGCTACGAGCTGTTTATGTCAAGGCACAGAGGTATTCGTTTTCGAATATGAAAGTTCCGTGGATTATAAGTCTTACGTGCAGAAGTTCAATTGCTACAAGACTGGATCAGGATGGTTACAAGCCCCTGAAAGACTGTCTAACTATGTTAATACAGTACCAAAAATTCAAACCACACCTGGAGGATGACATGGACAGAAGAGGTCTGGTGGAAGAGGATGCCTTTGATAGAAGGCATTGGAGAAGGTGCATAAGGCAACAAACCCCTTAATGTTGCATAAGACTTTCCATAATTCTGTACATTCTTTGCATACAGATCTTCCCGGACTGTACCATCCTGTTTGTCATACTAGGTATGCATTTAATTCTAATAGACATGCCTGCTCTATCATGGTGCTAAATACAAGACAGTATTCTAGAAGTTTTATTAAAGCTGTGACAAAGTTGTGGAATGTTTTCAAGCAGCAAATATTTTTATGTTGAACAGGTTGACACGTCTCTAATAATTTATTTACGAAAGACCCATTTTAATGTTATTGTTCTTAAAATGTTATTCTAATTATTCATTACTTTTCTTGTAGGTTATTCAACTCCTTATTTCATTTACTTATAAGGCTATATTTCCCTGTTTAAGTCCTTGGGCTTATAGCATCCTGCTTTTCCAGCAAGGGTTATCGCTTAGCTAGTAATAACAACAACAGTGGGAAAGAAGACTTACTTGGCCCCCATCAAAGCAAAAGATTCCAACATCCTTTCCATGGTGAATATGATTCCTCCTCATGATAGGATTGGCAAAATTCTTCACCCAGATTCCGGCCAGAGCATTTCTGCTGATTTCGTTGTCTTCGTAGTGGCCCTGCGCTCTCTCGGTGATGATGAGCCCAACGTTTTCACAATCGCTAATTTCACAATAACGAATAACCGGCTCTGCACCAGGACCCGTTACGCTTACAGCAGCTCCCACTGGAATGAACGAAAAAGTAAATTAATTTTGATCAGACATTAAGTAATAATTATACATACATACATATACCAAGGCAATTCCCCCAATTTTGGAGGGTAGCCGACATCAAACAAATGAAACAGAAAAGGGGACCTCTCCTCTCTACGTTCCTCCCAGCCTGACAAGGGACTAAACCGAGTTCAGCTGGTACTGCTAGGGTGTCACAGCCCACCCTCCCACATTATCCACCACAGATGAAGCTTCATAATGCTGAATCCCCTACTGCTGCTACCTCCGCGGTAGGAAGCAGCAGGGCCTACCGGAACTGCGTCACCATCGCTCGCCATTCATTCCTATTTCTAGCATGCTCTCTTCCCTCTCTCACATCTATCCTCATATCACCCATAGCTTCCTTCACTCCATCCATCCACCCAAACCTTGGCCTTCCTCTTGTACTTCTCCCATCAATTCTTGCATTCATCATAATTATATACACCGTAAATTGTTTTTTGAATGTGACTTGAGGAAATTAGCATATTTTCTAGATTTCTTTCACTGTACTGTACATCATTTAAGAGTATTTTGTACAAACTTGTACAATTATTTATGTTGGTTACAAGAATTTGAATTTGTATTATCAATCACCTACATTGTTTCCAATATTCATCTTGATATGTAGTTCTTTATATCTATACGCTTCTTAAAACCACCAATAATTCATCCACTATATTTTGGCGAAGACCAATGTGTAGTTTTAATTTCCTTAATTTCTTTTACGGGCCTTTTCAAAAAACTTAAAAGATATATGTACCATACTTCATAAAAGACAGGAAAAAATAAAAATAAAAATTCTTGTAATCAATATATAATTGTAAAGCTTCAAAAATTTCAAACTTGCAACAATATGCATTGATGAAGTTTCTAAAATATTTTATGTTAACTGTTCATTATTTCTCAAATGGTTTATTCATTTCTTTATTCTTTTCCTGACTAGGCCATTTTTCCCAGTTGGAGCCCTTGGGCTTATAGCATCTTGCTTTTCCAACTAGGGTTGTTGCTTAATAATAATAATGATAATAAATGAGTACAGAATACTATAAACAATGTATAGTAGATCTCTTGCAAATATAAACAAATAATCCATAAGCTGTTTTAATAGGCTTTCGAATCCATACATACATACATATAACAAGGCACCTCCCCCAATTTTGGGGGGTAGCCGACATCAAACAAATGAAACTAAAAAGGGGACGTCTCCTCTCTATGTTCCTCCCAGCCCAACAAGGGACTCAACTGAGTTTGACTGGCACTGCTAGCAATGCTAGAAATAGCAATATTGTGCCATTTGGTCAGTAATTTCAACCTAATATAGATTATTAAATTTAAAAACAACCAATTAGTTTTATAAAATCAAAATCAACAAAAGAAAGAGAGAAAGATATCAATATAAGAGTCATTCATGTAAGAAATTTGGTCAGTAATTTAAGCTTCAACATACATTAATAAATTTAAAAAGTCAATTAGATTTAAAAAAATCAAAATTGATAGAACAAAGAAAGAAAGAAATCCATATAAAAATAATTCATGCAAGAAATGTGGTCTGTAATTTAAGCTTCAACATACATTAATAAATTTTAAGCTTAACATACATTAATAAATTAAAAAAGTCAATAAGTTTTAAAAAAATCAAAATTGATAGAACAAAGAGAGAAAGAAATCCATATAAGAAATTTGGTTGATAATTTCAACTTAATATAGATTAATAAATTTAAAAAGTCAATTAGTTTAAAAAAAAATAAAAATTGATAGAACAAAGAGAGAAAGAAATCCATATAAAAGTCATTCACGTAAGAAATTTGGTCAGTAACTGAAGCTTCAACATACATAAATAAATTTAAAAACAGTCAATCAGTTTAAAAAAAATCAAAATTGATAGAACAAAGAGAGAAAGAAATCCATAAAAAAATAATTTATGTAAGAAATTTGGTCAGAAATTCAAGCTTAACACATTAACAAATTTAAAAACAGTAAATTAGTTTTAAAAAATCAAAATTGATAGAACAAAGCGAGAAAGAAATCCATATAAAAGTCATTTATGTAAGAAGTTGAGGCATAATCTCCACAGAAGCCCTCCAATAGGAAAGCCCCCCCAACCCCCCCCCCCCTTTCCTATCCTCCTCAGGAGGCTGACATGATGGAAGCCAACTTCATGTCCCCGCCCCCCTTAAAACTCTCCACAGGGAAGCCCTCAGGAGATGTTTCAGAAGCCCAAATGTTCCCGGCTACTCAGATAAGTGAGGCCATCATGTGCGACTCAGAATCCTCACAAACACACCCTACTCTCTCTCTCTCTCTCTCTCTCTCTCTCTCTCTCTCTCTCTCTCTCTCTCTCTCTCTCTCTCTCTCTCTCTCTCTCTCTCTCTCTCTCTCTCTCTCTCTCTCTTTTGGCTATTTTCTATCTTTTCCTGTTTAACTTGAATCAGCTGTGATGTGTCTAAACAAACTCACTCTGAGAAAACTCTTCAAATTCTTTAAATCTTTCATCTGTAATTGTATCGACAATTCTAATTATGTGGATAATCTAACCACAAAACTTTAACCCTTTTACCCCCAGGCTATTTGGAAATTTCCAACCCTTAACCCCCAAGGGTTATTTTTTATTCAAGCACATTTTGCAGTATATATTTTCAAATTGCTCTAACAGCCTTAATTTTTGTCATAGAGAGGTCAGGTTGGTCTCATTCTCTTGGAAAATGCCTGAATTTTCTCAAAAAATTATCAAAAAAATAAAAAAAAATTGTAAATAGCATTTTTTTGCAGGGACGTACCGGTACGTCTATGGGGGTAAAGGGATGTGTTTTGTGAAACGTACCAGTACGTCCTTTGGGGGTAAAAGGGTTAATTTATCTTGTATTTCTGGAGTGAAACACCTTCATACTGTGAATGTATTTTTATTCGTGGGTACCAATTTTTGTTGTTTTATAAAAAAATGTGGGTTCGTGGATTCTTAAATTCGTGGATTTCCGTTTTGGAACTTTTACCTTTTTGGTTATTAGTCGAACACCAATTATGATAAAGTGTTCATTTGCAATGCAATAATTATCATAGTGCACACCAAAATAAAACTATTCACAATAACAAATCAAAATAATTAGTAATCCACAAGTCGAATCTGTCCAAGTTCAATACTACTGTAAATTCTGACAGTGTATAAAAATTTTCGTTGGATTTTTAAATTCGTGGATTCGCCCATCCACGAAAACCACAAAAATTGGTAAACCACGAACAAAAAATACTTTCACAGTAACAGGAAACATAAATTGCAGCTAATGCCACTGCATTCAATTGTTTTAAACATTAAGCAATAACTTGAAATTGATAAAACTGCAAATACTGGCGAAAATTATCCGCACCATCATAAAATTCATTAAATATATCAAATTCTTAGTAATTTGTATTTTTCCTAGCATATTTACCACAGAAAATTTCAGCATTATGAAGCTTCATCTGTGGTGGATAATGTGGGAGGGTGAGCTGTGGCACCCTAGCAGTACCAGCTGAACTCGGTTGAGTCCCTTGTTAGGCTGGGAGGAACGTAGAGAGTAGAGGTCCCCTTTTTTTTGTTTTGTTTCATTTGTTGATGTCGTCTACCCTCCAAAATTGGGGGAAGTGCCTTAGTATATGCATGTATGTATGTACTTACCACGGACTACTCTCTCAGGAGGTGCTCTTTAGTTTAAACTTCCGACCAGAAAAATTTTCCCCCAACCAGGACTCCATTACAGGCGAGAGGCATAAAGCCTCAGGCCGGTAACATACCCCAGGTTATGTTCCCTGCGCAAAGCGACCTTCCACTGTCTTTGACCCACAATGCACCAAGAAGAAGGCTGTGTTATTTAACAAAATCTAGCGCAACTCGTTTTTACAATATCCCAAAGACTTTCCTTTAAATTTGGATTCAATTATTCCAAAAATATAAAGAATAGGCCTGACTATTTGATGTATGTGTAGACAAAAGGAAAACGAGGCGTAACCAGAGAGAACGATCCAATTCAGTATTGTCTGGCCAGTCAAAGGAGCCAATAACTCTCTAGCGGTAGTATCTCAATGGGTGGGTGGTACCCTGGCCAACCTACTAACCAGAACTATAGAACAATGGTTTGATTTTGGAGTGTCCTCCTCCTAGATGAGCTGCTTACCATAGCATATTTATATCTCTATGAGAGAAGGAGAATACATACATACATACAAATACCAAGGTACTTCCCCAAATTTTAGGAGGTAGCCAACATCAACAATGAAACAAAACAAAAAGGGGACCGCTACGTTCTCTCCTACCTCTCTACGTTCCTCCCAGCCTAACAAGGGACTCAACCGAGTTCAGCTGGTACTGCTAGGGTGCCACAGCCAACCCTCCCCAGTTATCCACCACAGATGAAGCTTCATAATGCTGAATCCCCTACTGCTGCTACCTCCGCGGTCATCTAAGGCATCGGAGGCAGCAGCAGGGCCTACCGGAACTGCGTCACAATCGCTCGCCATTCATTCCTATTTCTAGCACGCTCTCTTGCCTCTCTCACATCTATCCTCCTATCACCCAGAGCTTCCTTCACTCCATCCATCCACCCAAACCTTGGCCTTCCTCTTGTACTTCTCCCATCAACTCTTGCATTCATCACCTTCTTTAGCAGACAGCCATTTTCCATTCTCTCAACATGGCCAAACCACCTCAACACATTCATATCCACTCTGGCTGCTAACTCAT
This sequence comes from Palaemon carinicauda, assembly GCF_036898095.1. Classification (NCBI taxonomy): domain Eukaryota; kingdom Metazoa; phylum Arthropoda; class Malacostraca; order Decapoda; family Palaemonidae; genus Palaemon; species Palaemon carinicauda. The sequence goes on from NW_027171114.1 coordinate 67,987, forward strand.
TTCTTACACCCGTTCTTTACTTAAATACTTAATACTTACAGTGAGAGAAACTTCTGATAATGCAATGCTCTATGGTTGGCGAACAGTTTTCGAGGATCTCTAACGCATAGTGCTTGTTGTGCTGCATAGTGTCGGTGCAACTCGGCGGGGAAAACTTGATGGTGACGTAGCCCAAGTACGCCCTCTGAGCCCCTTCCATGAACATGACGGTGGACTCGCATTCTCGTTCCAAGATGACGTTTTCTGCCACGTTTCCTAGAGAAACAGTTTGGTTAGGCACAGTATTTAGAATACCAGAGGGAATATGACACGAAACTGTCTGTATAAAAAGTTAATTTGTAACTACTGTGCATTTCTTAAAATAATAAAATTGCCAATTTTGAAAGTAACTTGTATTCTTTTAATAAAAACTTTTAAAAGTAATTTGCATTCTTTTAATAACAAAATTTAAAAATCATTTGTATTTTTTCAAAGAATAAATTAAAAAATGTGTATTTTTTTAATAAGAAATTCAAAAAGTAATGTGTATTTATCTAATAAAAAATTCAAAAAGTAGTTTGTTGTATGTTTCCAACTAATATTAATTAAATACTTAGGAACTATAGTATGATCTCTAATACAAGGTCTTCATTATTGGAGTTTAATGAAAGTCTGATAAAAGCAAATCAGACAATGGCAGGGTTAAATATAATTAGAAAATCAAATTGCTTGAAATTACATATAAAATTCAGGCTATACAGTATATCAGTTTAGCGAGATTGGTGTTACAGTATGGACACGAGTCGTGGTATGACGATGAAACAATATCCAACAGCTTTTGTAGATTCGAGAACAAAGCCCTTAGAAGAATATTGTGAGTTAAATGACAAGACAGGTTTAGAAATGAAACTTTAAGAAATTACTCGAGTGCCATATGTGGATGAGATCATGGTAAGGGGTAGATGGAAATAGTTTGGGCATGCTCATTGCACTCAAGGGAAATTAGTTCACTGAAGTTTCAACTGGGCTCCATAAGGCACTAAAAGAGTTGCAAGACCCAGGCCTACATGGCTGAGGACTATGAAACAAAGTTGATGATGATGAATGGAGAAGTATTCTAAGATTACTCGAGTGCCATTTGTGGATGAGATCATGGTGAGGGGTAGATGAAAATGGTTTGGGCATGCTCTTCGCACTCCCAAGAGATTAGTTCACTAAAGTTCCAACTGGTTTCCACAAGGCACTAAAAGAGTTGTAAGACCCAGGCCTACATGGCTGAGGACTATAAACACGAAGTAGCAGATGATGAGTGGAGAAGCATTGATTCAAAAGCTCAAGATAGAGACGACAGGCAGAACCTAATCGAGGCCCTTTGCGTTAATTGGCATAGAAGATGATAATGATGAAACTAACTACAGTATAGTCAATTTTTTTTAGCAAGGCAGATTTGCACCGACTCGCAGGGGTGCCCTTTTAGCTCGGAAAAGTTTCCTGATCGCTGATTGGTTGGACAGGATAATTCTAACCAATCAGCTATCCGGAAACTTTTCCGAGGTAAAAGGGCACCGCTGCGAGTCGGTGCAAATCTGCCTCGCTAAAAAAAATTGACTATAGTCCTTTAATAGGAGCGCATAGTAGCATGCTTTTAATAGAAGAGAGTTTGTATTAGCTTAGGAATAAACTATATTCAAGATACAACAAAGGTGAATTAGCATACCAGGTGCCGCTCCGATGAAGGCAATATTGGTTTCAATAACAATAGGTTCTCCACAATATACTCCTGAGTGAACTAAAACCAGAGGTCTTTCGGCATCATCACAATAATCAAAAGCGGACTGGATCGTGTCGAAGTATGCAACGGAACGACCGGCTTCCTGTAATGAAGAAACATACCGATAATTATTAATGTGATGGTTGACAGTTGAAGTTTACCAATTTTTACTATGAATCGACAATCTTTGGGATTTAAGACTAAATTCTACAATAATCTAATCAAATTGATAGCAATTTATTAATCTTTACTATGGATAATCAATCTTTGCTAAATTTTGTGGGGTTCATGTTGAGATTCTTCAATAATCTAATAAAATTAATAATTTAATGAACCCTTAATCTTTTTGATTCAATACTAAATTATACACTAATCTAATGAAATCAATAACAATTTAATAATTTCCATTATGTATTATTAGTCTTTGCCAATAACTTCAGGATTCAAAAGAAAATTCTACAATAACCTAATCAAATTATTATCAATTTACTTATTTTCCCTAAGAACCTGTAATCCATGACAAATTCTTTAGGTTTCAAGACTAAATTCTACAATAATCTAATAAAATTGCTAGCAATTTACTTATCTTTACTATGAACCTTCAATCTTTGTCAAATTCTTTGGGATTCAAGACTAAATTCTACAATAATCTAATCAAAGTGGTAGCAATTTACTTATCCTCACTATGAACCTTCAATCTTTGTCAAATTCTTTGGGATTCAAGACTAAATTCTACAATAATCTAATCAAAGTGGTAGCAATTTACTTATCCTCACTATGAACCTTCAATCTTTGTCAAATTCTTTGGGATTCAAGACTAAATTCTACAATAATCTAATCAAAGTGGTAGCAATTTACTTATCCTCACTATGAACCTTCAATCTTTGTCAAATTCTTTGGGATTCAAGACTAAATTCTACAATAATCTAATCAAAGTGGTAGCAATTTACTTATCCTCACTATGAACCTTCAATCTTTGTCAAATTCTTTGGGATTCAAGACTAAATTCTACAATAATCTAATCAAAGTGGTAGCAATTTACTTATCCTCACTATGAACCTTCAATCTTTGTCAAATTCTTTAGGATTCAAGACTAAATTCTACAATAATCTAATCAAAGTAGTAGCAATTTACTTATCCTCACCATGAACCCTCAATCTCTTCCAAATTCTTTAGGATTCAAGACTAAATTCTACAATAATCTAATCAAAGTGTTAGCAATTTACTTATCCTCACTATGAACCCTCTACCTCTGACAAATTCTTTAGGATTCAAGACTAAATTCTACAATAATCTAATCAAAATGGTAGCAATTTACTTATCCTCACTATGAACCCTCAATATTTGCCAAATTCTTTAGGATTCAAGACTAAATTCTACAATAATCTAATCAAAATGGTAGCAATTTACTTATCCTCACTATGAACTCTCAATATTTGCCAAATTCTTTAGGATTCAAGACTAAATTCTACAATAATCTAATCAAAGTAGTAGCAATTTACTTATTCTGCTTTTTCAACTAAGGTTGTAGCTTAGCTAATAATAATAATAATGATGATGATGATGATAATAGCCTTAACACAGGAAAATTCTTGGATACCACACAGGACCTCCCCAAAAATAGGGCTTCCCTTTGTCAAAACTCCTTTATTTCCCATAACATAAAGGTTTAAAGGTCACTCATGAATGGCAGAGGCAAGGGACAGTGACATTGCCCTAGCAATCAGGACAATGCCCTAGAGACTGACCATATATCATATGATCAGCGCCCGAGCCGCCTCTCCACCCAAGCTAGGACCAGGGAGGGCCAGGCAGTGGCTGCTGATGACTCAGCAGATAGACCTATAGGCTCCCCCAAACCCCCCCAACCTTAGCTCACAAGGATGGTAAGGTTGCAGATACGAATGGCTCTGACGAGTCCGAGCGGGACTCGAACCCCCGACTGGCAAACACCAGGCAGAGACGTTACCAATCAGGCCACAGGAACTGCCAGAGAGTGTCATACTAACCTTGGCTACGTGCTTTTGATGTCCGGGCCGCACGTGAACCCCGTGATATAACTGTTTGAAGCTTTCCTTCCATGGATTATCATAATCGCAGTCCTCCGGTTGGACAAAGTCAAACTTACAGGGAGCTGGGTTGAATAACGGAAGGTCATACTCATATAAACTCTGATATAAGTTTTTCCTGTAATGATAAAAATACAAACATTAACTTTAGTGATCTATTTCGAAAGTACAGTAGGGCTTTATGATATTAAGTAATAGACATTAAAATGCTAGAAATATAGTTGAATTATCAATTTTTGTAATTAATATATGGTAAGATGTATTTAAATTAAAATGTTAAAAATTAAAATTAAGTTTGATATATCAAACCTTACAATAAAGCAACATATATTACATTTACGAAAAATATTCCATTGTCGTGCATGGAGCGAAGGCAACTCACTCCATAAATGCAATATACATTTAGATTAAAATTCTAAAAATACATTTTGATATATCAAACCTTACAATAAAACATTTTAAATTCACTAAAATAAAATTGCATCTTAACACAAGGAGCGTATTTAACTCGCTCCAAAAATGTTCATTAGGCTATTTGGAACTTTCCAACCCTTAACCCCCAGGCATTTTTTTTTTCAAGCACATTTTGCAATATATATTTTTTAAATTACTCTAACAGCCTTAATTTTTGTCATAGCGAGGTCAGGTTGGTCTCATTCTTTTGGAAAATGCCTGAAGTTTCTCATAAAGTTATCAAAAATATGCAAAAAAAATATGTAAATAGCAGTTTTTTGCAAGGACGTACCAGTACGTCCATGGGGGTAAAGGGATGGTTTTGTGAAACGTACCAGTACGTCCATTGGGGGTAAAGAGATGAATTTTGTGAAATGCACCAGTACGTCCATTGGGGGTAAAGGGATGAGTTTTGTGAAACGTACCAGTACGTCCATTGGGGGTAAAGGGATGAGTTTTGTGAAACGTACCAGTACGTCCATTGGGGGTAAAGGGATGAGTTTTGTGAAACGTACCAGTACGTCCATTGGGGGTAAAGGGATGAGTTTTGTGAAACGTACCAGTACGTCCATTGGGGGTAAAGGGATGAGTTTTGTGAAACGTACCAGTACGTCCATTGGGGGTAAAGGGATGAGTTTTGTGAAACGTACCAGTACGTCCATTGGGGGTAAAGGGAAATTTGTGAAACGTACCAGTACGTCCATTGGGGGTAAAGGGATGAGTTTTGTGAAACGTACCAGTACGTCCATTGGGGGTAAAGGGAAATTTGTGAAACGTACCAGTACGTCCATTGGGGGTAAAGGGAAATTTGTGAAACGTACCAGTACGTCCATTGGGGGTAAAGGGATGAGTTTTGTGAAACGTACCAGTACGTCCATTGGGGGTAAAGGGAAATTTGTGAAACGTACCAGTACGTCCATTGGGGGTAAAAGGGTTAAAATTGCAGGACACTTACCATAGTTCGTTATCATTTGCTATCGTGTAGAAACGCTTGCATACTTGTGCCACATGACAGAGGTCCCTCTCGTACAGGTAAGAAAATATAGTGAGTAGCACCTCATCGGGAAGTTCGTATAGAAGGTAATGCGCTGCTGTGGATAAAGTGCATCCCAACCCTATAAAATATCAATATGTATTGTATTTTAAGTCAGAATTTGAAAAATCGCAAACTTTAGTCATTTCTATTTTCCCTAACCAGAAAAACTTGAGTCCTTTTAAATACGATGAAGTCGGCAGAAGAGAATTAATCCTATCCAAAAGGACAAGGGCCTACATTATAATAGCACAAAAAAGGGGTTTATGTATAGAACATTTTTTATATACTTTGTATTATAAAAGTTTCTTAAGCCTTTTAATAAGTTGAAATCTACTGCAAAAAAGAGTATATATACAAGTTGATTGATAGAGATATATACTTTATTGTATTACACTTAAGTTCCTTAGGCCTTTCAATAAGTTAAAAACCATTGCAATTCTTTTTATATACTTTATTGTATTATACAAAAGTTCCCTAAGCCTTTCAATAAGTTAAAATCTACTGCAATGAAGTTTATATCTTCACACATATACAAGTTGATTGAGAAATAAAAATAATTTCAACAATAAAAAGTCTAATAGTGTGGCATTTTTTTTAATACTCAAACTAGTTACTCATATAAAGGTCTAAATATGTATAGGCACAAGAAAAGGGTTTATGAGTAGAAATTTTTTTATATACTTTATTGTATTATTCAAAAGTTCCTTAAGCCTTTCAGTAAGTTAAAAGCTATTGCAATTAAGTACTGTATATATTCACACAAACAATTGACAGAAATAAAATTTGTTTCAACAATAAAATGTCCAATAGTTTAGCATTTGAGATTCAGATAAGATGAGGATGATCTTATTATAAAATGTAACTCTCCCATAAGATATATTTAACAAACTCTTTTGTCCATAATGTACAAACGGATGTATTTTACGCAACTCATTCAACAAATCAGCGAGTTCTTATGAGACATCCGACTTCCCATACCAAACTATTGGACTTTTACTGCTATTAAAAAACGATGCAAAAACCCACCTGTGGAAGATTCCCCCGTGGAGTACGTTCTTCGGGGTCTTTTGCGGGCAGGTAACATGGAAGGACAGTATGCGGTCGTTGCCGTTAACGCAACAGGAGGTGATAATACAGGTGTGTTACTTGTAGCAGCGGAGGGTAGACCAGCCGTCGCTGCCGACGCTCCCGCTGACGCGGCTGTGCTGGGGGTGTCCGTGACTGAGATGGCTCCTAGGGTGGTAGGGGGACTAACGGGGTGAGTGGGTGACTTTCTACGTAAGTGGTAGGGCGGGTGGTGGTGTAATGATGAGGTGGTAGAGGAGGAGGAGGCAGTGGGCACGGAAGAGGGGCCTGCGCCGGCCGCTGCTGCAGCCGCTCCCCTGCCCACCAGATCAAAGAGAGCCAGTGGTTGTCCACCTACTAACGGGGCTTCACAGTCATCGTCTGAAATGCAACAAAGACGTGAAAATTAAAAATCTTTGATTATGATCTGTAATGCTAAGGTTAAGTTACACAAATACATATTGAATTTCCTCAAATTGATCTATTTACCAAGGCACTTGCCCCAATTTTGAGTAGCCCATATCAAACCAAGGGACCAAAGGGGACCTTTCCTCTCTCTGCTCCTCCCAGCCTGATAACGGACTCAACCAAGTTTGGATAGCACTGCTAGGGTGCCACAGCCCACCCTCCCCCGTTATCCACCACAAACAAAGTTTTATACAATGAATCCCCTACTGCTGCTACCTCTGCTGTCACCAAGGAAACAGCAGGGCCTACCAGAACTGGGTCACAATCGCTCGCCATTCATTCCTATTCTAGCAGGCTCTCTTGCCTCTCCCACATCTATCCTCCTATCACCCAGAGCTTTCTTCACTCCATCCATCCACCCAAACCTTGACCTTCCTCTTGCACTTCTCCCATCAACTCTTGCATTCATCACCTTCTTTAGCAGACAGACACATTCCATTCTTTCAATATGGCCAAACAACCTCAACAAATTTATAAGTTACGAAATACAACTTAATTTTACTCAAAATCAGACTTTGGAATAAGAGTACTGTACCAAATACCTCTCCCATTAACCCTCTGGTGACTGCCGTGACAAAACTGTTACAAGGCTCAGGACTTTTTGTCAGGGACCAATGAAGTCATATATCAACCTACTTAAGTTGACGATTCGTAGTATAAGAAATGATTAAAGATAACTGAAAATTGCATCAATAAATCTTCAGAGGGTTAACCTTCACATAAAACAAGAAATTCTAAAGAGTAAACAAGTCCTATAATTTGAATAAAATATAGGACATATCACTGGATAATTGATATGCAGAGGTTAAAAAATTAGTAATACAACTAAATTGGGAGTCATTCAAGAGATTGTGAGCACCGCATGTAAGGAATAGGTAAATACAAAGCTAGATTCTCTATCTTTGATTCTAGTTAGGTGTTTGTCGCGGGACCATCTAGACCCTGTCTAAACAAATGCCTGATTTTCTTTACCTTGAGATGCAAGGTAACTAGAAACTACATCCAGGAAGCTAGAGGGGCACTTAATAGAGCGCAGACCTCCGCCATGGCAGCTCATTACTAATCTTTTTGCTCGACCTTGACTTTTGACCTTAACGTCTATTAATAGGCGTGGATTTTCACACACTCTAATATGAACAAAGTTTGAAGTCTCTGTGACTACGTCCAAACTTATTGCTGATTAGGTGAATTGGATATTTTGCTTGAGTTTGATCTTGACCTTCCAAAATTCAATCATTTCCAGCTTTTTACATAACAGTTAATCACTGCAAGTTTTCTACTCTATGATTAAAATTGTGGCTAGGAAGCTGTTCACAAACAAACGGGGTATAACATAACCTCCTTCTAACTCCGTTGAGGGAAAACCTAACCTAGCCTTCCAACTTTGCTGGGGGAAAACCTAACCTAACTTAACCTTCCAACTTCGTTGGGGGAAAACCTAACCTAACCTTCCAACATCATTGGCGGAGGTAACCAGTCCCATACCTATTTTTTCCCTCAGAACTCGATAAAAGTACTTTCTAAATTTAGCAATGCGCAAATCTATTCATGGCAAGACTTTCTGATTTTCAATTTCACCACAAAATCAGCCATAAAAAATAGAGAAAATCTAGGTTAAGTTTAATGTCATATAAATAATCCTTTTAATTAATTATACTTCATCTACATTGAATGAGTCTTGTCTTCATATCAAATACACAGATATGTCAGAGTATTATTACTATTATTACTAGCTAAGTCACAACACTAGCTGGAAAAGCAAGATGCTATAGGCCCAAGGGCTCCAACAGGGAAAAATAATCCAGTGAGAAAAGGAAATAAAGAAATACATAAATGATATGAAAAACAATGAAAACAAAATATATTAAAACAAGGAACAACATTAAAACACAGTACAGATTTGATAAGGCTCAACACTGAAGTGTTATTCCAGCCATGACCAGGCTGAGGAATAACCTTTCTACTAAAGCAGTTGAATAGGTAGAACTTGAGAACTTTTCAGTTTGTTTACTTTCTCACTGGGCTACTTTCACTGTTGGAGCACTTAGGATTATAGCATCCTGCTTTTGCAATTAGGGTTGTAGCTTAGCTAATCATACATACATACATATACCAAGGCACTTCCCCCAATTTGGGGGGTTATTCAACATCAACAAATGAAACAAAACAAAAAAAGGGGACCTCTACTCTCTAAGTTCCTCCCAGCTTAGCTAATAATAATAATAATATAATAATAATAATAATAATAATAATAATAGAAATAGGGCAAAATTGGGAGCCAACTCATAGGCGCAACCAGGGTAAAAACCCATATATTACGCAACAAAGTAAAAATCGAAAGTGGTTGGACATCAAGATGGAAGGAAGGTAGCAAGAACTGAAGTAGGAGATTAAATCATCTTTAATAATGCCTACAATGCACCTCACACTACCCCTTACTTGGTTATTTAATCCGGAAAGAATTCATGAATTGTTATAAAAACAGTTTTACCCAGTTCATAATACAGTACTGTACTAGGCATGCAGTAAGGGGGGCATCGGTCATTGAACCCAAAACAGTTATTAATCACTAGATGAACCTAATATTTCTATATGTTATTAATCACTGGATGAACCTAATATTTCTATATGTTATTAATCACTGGATGAACCTAATATTTCTATATGTTATTAATCACTGGATGAACCTAATATTTCTATATGTTATTAATCACTGGATGAACCTAATATTTCTATATGTTATTAATCACTGGATGAACCTAATATTTCTATGTTATTAATCACTGGATGAACCTAATATTTCTATATGTTATTAATCACTGGATGAACCTAATATTTCTATAAGTTATACCTACTATAATCAATTTCTTTTAGCGAGGCAGATTTGCACCGACTCGCAAGCGGTGCCCTTTTAGCTCGGAAAAAGTTTCCTGCTACCTGATTGGTTAGAATTATCTTGTCCAACCAATCAGCGAGCAGGAAACGTTTCCCAGCTAAAAGGGCTCCCTTGCGAGTCGGTGCAAATCTGCCTCGCTAAAAAGAATTGACTATAGTGCAAATATAAATCTCTGCGAGTTTCATTGAATTCGGACTATCATTTCTTTCTTTAAATGAATAAAAACTATTAATAAAAATAATTAAATTCAATTTTTATCAAAAAGTACTGAATAGAATTAGCTAAAAATTTCCATGAATTCTGTTTATTGCAATATAAACAAAATACCAGTAGGAATTTTCCATATTTTTGGTATTTTGTTTTATATATATTTATTTTTATATATTTTAAAAGTTTGAAAAAATATGAAAAATATAAAATAAATTTTAGGAAAAATTCCTCGGTACAAAATATTATAAAATTATTCCTCTTTACAACAATGTATTTTGATTTGAAATTGGTTCATAAATAGCAGAGAAAAATAGTTTTGAAGGTCAATAAGTACTGTATAGTTTTGAGATATCGACGTTCAAATTTTTTCTATGAGATTCTATGAGAGTATGAAGGAAAGCAAAACATTATAGCTTTCATTAGCAAATATTGTTATTGATACTTATTTAGAACTAGTCTAAATTACTCTAAGAACAACTAACTTTCTTACACGATATAATTTCTACTCATTACCGTAAGCATGGCCTCAAGTCCCCCCCCCTATATCTTCTTTATATATAAGAATTATTACCAGAAACTTCATGAGGGCACGTAAGACATGTTTGGCCATAGATAGAAGTAATGTCTCAATTTTTGGTATCTGAAAGTTTATATGTCCACACCCCTAGCGGAAGCTCCCCTTAATTCTAATAGCCAGGCCTTCTCCATCATGAGGCTCAATACTACACATTCTAGAAGTTTTATTCCAGCTGAGATTAAGTTGTGGAATGATCTTCCCAATCAGGTAGTTGAATCGGTAGAACTTCAAAAGTTCAAACTTGCAGCAAATGTTTTTATGTTGAACAGGATGATGTGAGTCTTTTTATAGTTTATATATGAAATATGTTTTAATATTAGTGTTTTTAGAATATTTTTTTTAATAGTTTATTACCTCATATATCATTTATTCATTTCCTTTCCTCACAGGCTTTTTTCCTGTTGGAGTCCTTGGGCTTATAGCATCTTGCTTTTCCAACTAGGGTTATAGCTTGACTAGTAATAATGATGATAAAATCTCTTTCCAACTCCTCACAAAGCCCCAGTGACTTGGTAAAGGTGGCGAGTCTTCATGTAGACCCGTAGGAAAAAACCCACACTTACAATATGAACTAAGAGAAAGGAAAGACAATAAGGCAAAAGAAAGGAAGCAGGAACGGTCAAGTAGAAGTCTATGGAGTAGGTGTGATAAGGGACCGAAGGGCCACTACAGAATTCCTTAGGTAATGCCTACTATCCACAGCGTGAGATACACCGAAAGAACTAACCTAACGTGGGAAAATTAAAGAAATACTTTAATAATTTTCAAAATTTGGAGGCTTGTAAAGCCTCTTGAATAATAAAATCTAGTAAACAAAAAATTCAACCAAAGTGCAAAGATAAATATACCTTATTTGTTACGGTACTGTATTTTATTGAGACAAAAATGTCATTAGACGTACCGTACTTGCTTTTGTGTACACTAGGGCACAATTTTCTATTTTATTTCTCTTTTGTTTTGTTAATTTTTTTAACAGTTTGTATAGGAAATATCTATTTGAATGTTCCTGCTCTTAAAATATTTAGTTTCTCCTTTTTTCCTTTCCTATCAGGGTTATTTTCCCCATTGGAGCCCCTGGGCTTATAGTTTTCTGCTTTTCCAACTAAGTTGTAGTTTATCAAGTAATAATAATAATAATAATAACTATACTGCTTTAAACTAAATACAACTACATTGATCACCTTAGAACGACTGGGCTGACAGATATATGACAAAACAAAAAATTCTTTGGGAGCATTTTTTCCCAAAAATTTCTAGTCTCTGTTCCCGCTGGACAGCGATAAATTTATGCATGCCATCTAATCTGTCTTCGCAAAAAAGTAATGATATCAATCCAATTGTTGCTATGCTCAATCGACGGATCAATCCTTGGTAGTTTTCATGCATCTACAAACTCAAAGTACTTCTCTTTCTGCCACCAGGTCATTAGGTTAGACCAGTCAACTTTTATGGCACTGCTGCTTATGACATTTCCTTTGGACTTTATTAAGACAATACTTACTCCATCTAGAATGGAAGTCATAGTAAAGGGTCATCAGTCCCTTTTGGCAGTAATTTATACTGACATGACTGTTGAAGGTAACTGTAAGATACTGACATCCCAGTTGAAGTCTCTCTCTTTTTCCAAAACACTGGTCACAGTTTACCTAGCAATAAACATCTTGAAGATCCTGAACGCAGATGTTCACGAAATGGATGAGGTGATAACGTGCAATCGAGGCAACAGAGCTGTTCTTTCCAAATGGATTAACTAGGAGTCGACATCCAACCCCGTCATCTCTTTCACAAATCCTCAAATGCTCCCCCCATCCGTTCATGAACAAATACTGTACAGGAAGACCTTGTCTGCGGTGGTTCATCGCACTCTACACACCCCCTGGGCTACGAGGAAAGAAATCATTCATACAGGTGCTCAACTCCTGGGAAGAGGAGTTTAAACCTTAATATGGGACTGGATGAGGAACCCACATGGGCCTAGAATATGGGACTGGATGAGGAACCCACATGGGCCAAGAATATGGGACTGGATAAGGAACCCACATGGGCCTGGATGAGGAACCCACATGGGCCTAGAATATGGGACTGGATGAGGAACCCACATGGGCCTAGAATATGGGACTGGATGAGGAACCCACATGGGCCTAGAATATGGGACTGGATGAGGAACCCACATGGGTCTCTAGGCTAAGCAGGACATCACCAAAGTGGAGAACTATGGAGTGTCACCAAATTTGCATCAAGACAGAGACAAATTCTTTTGTCTCATAAGTGTACATACAATTGCGGTGAGCTTACATTAGAACATAGGTTCTTAATGTACCATCAGATAGAAAATGGAAAGACTAGTGAAAGTGCATAATAATGATTTAAATTTACTTTTTTTACTGGTGTTGTCAGTAAAAAATCAATACTAGGGCTAACTTCTGGATTATACACACAATGTTTCCAAGAAGAAACATTGCAAATAAACAAGCACTCCCTTGACAGAATAGCAAAATACATTCACTATAAACATCTCTCATTCCAATAGGGAGCCGAAGTCATGACGTCCGTTACCATGGTAACGGCTCCACTGGTTCAAACGTAAACACCGTTCAGATATCCTCTTGAGGGATGGATGCTTCCAGCATAATGCAGTCGATTTCTCATATACTCTGATGACAAAAAATACATAAAAGTATGGTGAAAACCACCAGTTCAGATCACATACTGTCCTTTTCTCCTATTCAAATGGGATAATGATAGGAAAGGTCAAGTTATAGGGTGGCTGGGTTAGAAAAATGGCAAAATCCTGGGTACGCAAGCACCTGAAGCAATTGTTGTGAACCAGCACGTGGTAATTTAACGTCAATCTTTGGATATTTCATGTTTTTCAATTACATAGCCATAAATTATTATGAAACAGGTTCTGGAAGCACAGGACAACTGAGACCGGCATGGATAGTATTATAATTATCATTACTAGCTAAGCTACAACCCTAATTGGAAAAGCAAGATGCTATAAGCCCAAGGGCTCCAACAGGATAAAATAGCCCAGTGAGTCAAGGAGATAAAACGATCTGAGAAATAATGAACTACTAAAATGAAATTTTTCAAAAACAGTAACATCAAAACCGATATTTCATAGACTACAAAAAGACTTACATTAGCCTGTTCAACATAAAAAACAATTGCTGCAAGTTTGAACTTCTGAAGTTCTACCGAATAAACTACCCGATTAGGAAGATCATTCGACAACTTGGTCATAGCTGGAATAAAACTTCTAGAATACTGTGTAGTACTGAGCCTCATGATGGAAAAGGCCTGACTATTAGAATCAACTGCATGCCTAGTATTACGAACAGGATGAAACTGTCCGGGAAAATCTGAATGTAAATAGACTTGGGATGATTTGCCAGACAGAAAGAGACAAGAGAGGGTTGGAGGAATCTGGTGGCAGCTCTCGGCGTCAAATAACTTTACGTTTTAAAAACATTCAAGTATTGCTATTTCACTCACAACAAACTGCTACAAAAAAAAAAAATCTAAGCAAGGAAATGGGAAAAATTTGCACTCAAATATGAAGAAAAAAAAAGTTCACCAAGCAAGTATGAAATCATATAACTGCTAGAGTACAGAAAATTAAATTCAGTAGCTTCAAATAAAGTAAAATATTCTTCCCTGCATAGCTTGCAAATTTCTATGACATACACTCCAGTTCCGAGTATGCATTACTGAGTTTGAGATACCTTACAGAGGTTGCTCTCGGCATTCTTTTCCTTGCTCTGATTAATATTCTAATATATTCATGTACAGGAGTCCATAGAGATTACAAATGAAGCAGGGGAAGGAAGAAAGGGCGATTGATTAACGAACTATACACTGACATATTATTATTATTACTTCCTAAGCTACAACTCTAGTTGGAAAAGCAGGTTGCTATAAGCCCAGGGGCTCCAACAGGGAAAATAGCCCAGTGAGGAAAGGCAAATGGAAAATATTATAAAAACAGTAAGAGCATTAACAAATGAAGCAGGGGAAGGAAGAAAAGACGATGGATTGACAAACTATACACTGGCATATTATTATTACTTCCTAAGCTACAACCCTAGTTGGAAAAGCAGGTTGCTATAAGCCCAGGGGCTCAATCAGGGAAAATAGCCCAGTGAGGAAAGGCAAAAGGAAAAATAAAATATTTTAAAAACCGTAACAGCATTAAAACAAACCTATATAAACTATAAAAACTTCAACAAAACAAGAGGAAGAAAAGTAAGATAAAATAGTGTGCACGAGTGTACCCTCAAGCAAGAGACCTCTAACTCAAGACAGTGGAAGACCATGGTACAGACTCGAGTGGAAGGCATTTCTGGGGCCTTTGTACTGCAATGGACTACTTACGGCTGACGATGATAAACATGTACGGAACAAATAATCTCACGTGTTAATCTGTTACTAATTACAGATTCTGTACCGTGTTTCTGTAACACAAACATGTTATACACCACATAATACTGATCATTGCCTTACAGTATATCACATAATGAATCCTTGTCTAGCCAACTGCTTGCATTATGATGGTGTCTCTACTGCGCATAGCTATGTTAAGAGAACCTGAATTATTACTCGTCATTCTGCGCTATAACTTTACAACATTCACAGCCATTCTATATCAACCTACTTATATTTTCAAATGGAGTATAGTCTCATTTATCTCATGTTTATACTAACTTCTATTCTTTGCATATCCTATCCTTTATATTCACATACACAAATTGAACCTAGTGAATAAAGTATTGAATTAAGAGCTCAAGATAGGACGACTGGCGAAATCTAACAGACGCCCTTTGCCTCGATAGGTGTAGGAGGAGATGATGATGACGATGAATACTTATCAAGCAAGTTCATGGTCCACTGACATGTTCAAACCCTATATAGAAAGTAACTAGTCAGACATAGCAAAGATATTGTACCTATACACAGTAAGGTACACATATGAATAAAAGATGTAAAAATTGAGATGGCAAAGATACCTAGATATCTATACAATGAATAAAAGTCTCTATGAAGTAAACATTACATATATATAAGGAATGGATATGCATGGTCATTGATAAAACAGGAAAAAAGTGTGAACCTTCACAAAACACTACCACTACTGTACTCTAAATGTTTTGGTAGAGTTGCAGCATCCATCAATGATAGTAAACAAGTGTGAATCTGAACTTTATGAAATCCAGTAATGTTGAATTAAAACTTTCAAGGTCACGGTGTTATTTTAAAAACCATACGCAGTTTGCTACCTGTCAATAATATTAAGTGTGTATCTGTATTCATTATATAGTTATGGCCTTCTGAAATACAGTGACTTTGAAAATCTTACCCCCTTGAACAATCAACATACCAATATTCAGATCTATGTATTTTCAATACTGTATTTTGATTTTTTTTTTTGGGGGGGGGGGGGGAGCACAGGGAAATGAAGATTTTAGTCTTGGTTTAATGTAAATTAGATATTATTTGAGATGGTCAAAAATCAATTCTGACCTTTATTATTAGTATTACTGAATCAGTAGAACTTAAAAAGTTCAAAGTTGGAGCAAATGTTTTATGTTAACCAGGCTGACACGAGCCTTTTTATAGTTTATACAATATAGGACATATCTGTTTTGACGTTGTTACTGTTTTAGAATGATTTATTGTAACTTCTCATCATTTATTTATTTCCTTATTTCCTTTCCTCACTGGGCTATTTTTCCCTACTGGAGCCCTTGGGCTTATAGCATCTTGCTTTTCCAACTGGGGTTGTAGTTTGGCTAGGAATAATAATAATACCAGCCAAGCCACAACCCAAGTTGGAAAAGCAAGATGCTATATGCCCGAGGGCCCCAACAGGGAAAAATAGCCCAGTGAGGAAAGGAAATAAGGAAGTAAATAAATGATATAAGCAGCAATGAAAAACCAAAATAAAATATTTTGAAAACATTAAAACATATATGATATATAAACTATAAAAGACTTATGTAAGCCTGTTCAACATAAAAACATTTGCTGCGAGTTTGAACTTTTGAAGTTACCTTTCCGGTAACTATGACCTTGACCTTCACCCCATGAGTCCACATTTTATGGAGTCTAGTCTATGTCACAGTGTATCTCTCCTGAATATTTCAAGTAAATCGGTCAGGTAGTTTATCTGTAAAATTGGTAACAATGAAACAAACAAATAACCAAAAAAACAATAACCCTCTGGTAGTATTTTCTACGCTAACCCAAATGTCAAAATTTATTGACATGGCTACTGGTTTGTGAAGACTACAAATATTATACGATTGCTATCAGTCACAACATATGCTTATCTTTCCCACTATTGAACACCAACCTTTGTCGAACACCATCACCATTATGAAAGTTTTCATGGCGGCTTTTCCCTTTAGGGGATAGAACATTTCCAATGGACTTTTATATCAACAAAACTCGAAAGAAAAAATTGTTTGAAGCCTTCAAGGCAAATTTTTCATAGAAATCAATAAATCGAAGCGAAAAGTTAAAGTTAGATATTTGGAAAATAAAATACTTCATAGAAAAATCTGGTTGTGGGATCCTTTTCTGATAAATCCCATCGTATCCAAAAAAGTCTCATTTTATACGTCAAAGGCAATACAGCCTATTACCTATGGCAATTGTGGAATGCTGTCGATTTCACCAAATTATAACAGTACAACAATTGAATTACAAAACAATATTGTATTGTGCTACATTTGACTTTTGAAGGTAAACAGCTCAGGAAGTATTTTTTGTTTTATAGCTGGCTCTTCATTTGCGACATTACAACTAAGGCCTACAAGACACAGAACACTTAAAGGGGAAAAATGTGATCCCTGAATATCACACAACGATCATCATAAATTACCATAACGATTTGTAAAAAGCAGGTTTTGCATAATTTGATATTTAACAAATTTATTGATAACATCAAGGGATTTTGGTTAGGTGTACGGTTTATGGTCATGCATAGGCAACGAGGTGCTTTTTTTAACACTACCCTATATTGTTCCATCATACAATTAATATTGATAAACATATCAATGCCCTTACAATCTAATGAAGCCATTTAATCATAAGTGCTATATAGAAAATTTAATTAGTTCTCTAATGCAATTTCAGTCCTTTCTATATTGACTTCTTTATTATCTACACTATAAAACGTCAACAAAAATAGATCGACATGGACAGGGTTATCAGAGGGCTGACCACAATGTAAATGTTCAAAATACCTAGTCCTCACTATACTTCAAAGTTAACAAAATATTTTGCATCATTTATATGTTGATACTTTACAGCCAAGATTTAGCTACTCAAGAATTTTAGGGGGATAAGACTTCCTATAGTAATCTAGTATTAATTCTTCCCAGTAAAACTGGGGAATTACTAGGCCTGTGCTAGTTGGCGTAGGTGCCTTTGCCAACACAATTTATGCCTTTATTATTACTACTTGCTAAGCTGTAACCCTAGTTGGAAAAGCAAAATGCTATAAGCCAAGGGAACTCCAACAGGGAAAATAACCCAGTGAGGAAAGGAAACATGGGAAAATAGCCCAGTGAAGAAAGGAAACAAGGGAAAATAGCCCGGTGAAGAAAGGAAACAAGGGAAAATAGCCCAGTGAAGATAGGAAACAAGGGAAAATACCCCAGTGAAGAAAGGAAACAAGAGAAAATAGCCCAGAGAGGAAAGGAAACAAGGGAAAATAAAATATTTCAAGAACAGTAACATTAAAATAAATACTTCCTAAGGACAAGGGAAAATAGCCCAGTGAAGAAAGGAAACATGGGAAAATAGCCCAGTGAAGAAAGGAAACAAGGGAAAATAGCCCGGTGAAGAAAGGAAACAAGGGAAAATAGCCCAGTGAAGATAGGAAACAAGGGAAAATACCCCAGTGAAGAAAGGAAACAAGGGAAAATAGCCCAGTGAAGATAGGAAACAAGGGAAAATACCCCAGTGAAGAAAGGAAACAAGAGAAAATAGCTCAGAGAGGGAAGGAAACAAGGGAAAATAAAATATTTCAAGAACAGTAACATTAAAATAAATACTTCCTAAGGACAAGGGAAAATAGCCCAGTGAAGAAAGGAAACAAGGCAAAATAGCCCAGTGAGGAAAGGAAACAAGGCAAAATAGCCCAGTGAGGAAAGGAAACAAGGCAAAATAGCCCAGTGAGGAAAGGAAACAAGGGAAAATAAAATATTTTAAGAACAGTAACATTAAAATAAATACTTCCTATATAAATTATAAAAACTTTAACAAAACAAGATGAAGAGAAATAAGATAGAATAGTGTGCCCGAGAGTACCCTCAAGCAAGGGAACTCTAACCCAAGACAGTGGAAGACCATGGTACAGAAGCTATGGCACTACCCACATTACCTACTAGGTTAATGGGGTAATTTAAACTGATTAAACAACTGTTGATCTTGATTCTGCTGCCAAAACACAAATTCTAAAGCAATGCATTGTGTATTGGGGTTGAATCCTTATGTTAGAACTTCAAAAGTTCCAACTTGCAGCAAATGTTTTTATGTTGAACAGGCTGACATAAGTCTTTATATTGTTTACATATGAAAAGTGTGTTCTAATGTTAATGTTTTTAAAATATACTTTCAATTTTTCATTACTTCTAATATCGTTTCTTTATTTCCTTTCCTCACTAGGCTATTTTTCCCTGTTGGAGACCATGGGCTAAATATTGCTTTTCCAACTAGGGTTGTAGCTTAACTAGTAATAATAATAACTAGGTTAGATTATAGAAACTGATAGTAACTGATAAAAATATAAACTAGCTTAGTTTCTATGGTGTAATTTCCCATTTTTTATCAGAACAATAATTTCCTAATAAAAATCTATTTTCAAGTTTATGGATATTCCTTTAAATTGAAAAATGTTATTTTTATTAATAAAATAAATTTTTGAATATACTTACCCGATAATCATGTAGCTGTCAACTCCGTTGCCCGACAGAATTCTATGGAGGGATACGCCAGCTATCACAATACTAGAAGGGGGTGTATTTACCAGCGCCACCTGTGGCCAGGTACTCAAGTACTTCTTGTTGACACCTCCTCAATTATTCCTCGGTCCACTGGTTCTCTATGGGGAGGAAGGGAGGGTCGATTAAATCATGATTATCGGGTAAGTATATTCAAAAATTTATTTTATTAATAAAAATAACATTTTTCAATATTAAACTTACCCGATAATCATGTAGCTGATTCACACCCAGGGGGGTGGGTGAAAACCAGTGTACAAGATTAAAGGATAGCTAAGTATCCCATATTTCATATAATCAGTTATCCACAATAACAATGAAATAATAAGTACCTGGTAAGGAAGTCGACTTGAACCGTTACTCTGCCTTTAATAAGATCGTCTTCCTTACTGAGCGCAGCGTTCCTCTTGGGAGGCTGAATCAACTCAAAGGTGCTAAAGTATACAGGGCTGCAACCCATACTAAAGGACCTCATCACAACCTTTAACCTTGGCGCTTCTCAAGAAAGAATTGACCACCCGCCAAATCAACAAGGATGTGGAAGGCTTCTTAGCCGACCGTACAACCCATAAAAAGTATTCAAGAGAAAGGTTAAAAAGTTATGGGATTATGGGAATGTAGTGGCTGAGCCCTCGCCTACTACTGCATTCGTTGCTACGAATAGACCCAGGGTGTAGCAGTACTCGTAAAGAGACTGGACATCTTTGAGATAGAATGATGCGAACACTGACTTGTTTCTCCAATAGGTTGCATCCATAACACTCTGCAGAGAACGGTTCTGTTTGAAGGCCACTGAAGTAGCCACAGCTCTCACTTCATGTGTCCTTACCTTCAGCAAAGCAAGGTCTTCTTCCTTCAGATGAGAATTTGCTTCTCTAATCAGAAGCCTGATGTAGTAAGAAACTGAGTTCTTAGACATTGGTAGAGAAGGCTTCTTGATAGCACACCATAAGGCTTCTGATTGTCCTCGTAATGGTTTTGACCTTTAGATAGTACTTAAGAGCTCTAACTGGGCAAAGTACTCTCTCCAGTTCGTTCCCCACCATGTTGGACAGGCTTGGGATCTCGAACGACTTAGGCCAAGGACGGGAAGGAAGCTCGTTTTTAGCCAAAAAACCGAGCTGTAAGGAACATGTAGCCGTTTCAGATGTGAAACCTATGTTCCTGCTGAAGGCGTGGATCTCACTTACTCTTTTACCTGTTGCTAAGCACACGAGGAAAAGAGTTTTTTAATGTGAGGTCCTTAAAAGAGGCTGATTGGAGCGGTTCAAATCCTGATGACATTAGGAACCTTAGGACCACGTCTAGATTCCAGCCTGGAGTGGACAACCGACGTTCCTTTGAGGTCTCAAAAGACCTAAGGAGGTCCTGTAGATCTTTGTTGGAGGAAAGATCCAAGCCTCTGTGGCGGAAAACCGCTGCCAACAAACTTCTGTAACCCTTGATCGTAGGAGCTGATAGGGAGCTTACGTTCCTTAGATGTAACAGGAAGTCAGCAATCTGGGTTACATTGGTACTGGTTGAGGAAAACTGCATTGGCCTTGCACCAGCTTCGGAAGACTTCCCATAAAGACTGATAGACTCTGAGAGTGGATGTCGTCCTTGCTCTGGCAATCGCTCTGGCTGCCACCTTCGAAAAGCCTCTAGCTCTTGAGAGTCTTTCGATAGTCTGAAGGCAGTCAGACGAAGAGCGTGGAGGTTGGGAGTACCTTCTTTACGTGAGGTTGACGCAGAAGGTCCACTCTAGGAGGAAGAGTCCTGGGAACGTCGACCAGCCATCGCAGTACCTCAGTGAAACATTCTCTCGCGGGCCAGAGGGGAGCAACCAACGTCAGCCGTGTCCCTTTGTGAGAGGCGAACTTCTGAAGTACCCTGTTGACAATCTTGAACGGCGGGAATGCATACAGGTTGAGATGGGACCAATCCAGCAGAAAGGCATCCACGCGAACTGCTGCTGGGTCTGGAATCGGAGAACAATACAAGAGGAGCCTCTTGGTCATCGAGGTAGCGAATAGATCTATGGTTGGCTGATCCCACAGGGCCCAAAGTCTGCTGCAAACATTCTTGTGAAGGGTCCACTCTGTGGGGAAGACCTGACCCTTCCGGCTGAGGCGATCTGCCATGACATTCATATCGCCCTGAATGAGCCTCGTTACCAGCGAGAGCTTTCGATCTTTTGACCAAATGAGGAGGTCCCTTGCGATCTCGAACAACTTCCTCGAATGAGTCCCTCCCTGCTTGGAGATGTAAGCCAAGGCTGTGGTGTAGTCGGAGTTCACCTCCACCACCTTGTTAAGCTGGAGGGACTTGAAGTTTATCAAGGCCAAATGAACTGCCAACAACTCCTTGCAATAGATGTGAAGTGTCCTTTGCTCCTGATTCCATGTTCCCGAGCATTCCTGTCCGTCCAGTGTCGCACCCCAGCCCGTGTCCGATGCGTCCGAGAAGAGACGGTGGTGGAGGACTGAACAGCCAATGGTAGACCTTCCTTGAGAAGAATGCTGTTCTTCCACCACGTTAGAGTAGACCTCATCTCTTCGGAAACAGGAACTGAGCCCGTCTCTAGCGTCATGTCCTTTATCCAGTGAGCAGCTAGATGATACTGAAGGGGGCGGAGGAGGAGTCTCCCTAACTCGATGAACAGGGCCAGCGATGAAAGTGTCCCTGTTAGACTCATCCACTGCCTGACTAAGCATCGGTTCCTTCTCAGCATGCTCTGGATGCATTCTAGGGCTTGGAAGATCCTTGGGGCCGACGGACAAGTCCGAAAAGCTCGACTCTGAAGATCCATACCCAAGGAGACAATGGTCTGGGATGGAACGAGCTGAGACTCCTCAAAATTGACCAGGAGGCCCAGTTCCTTGGTCAGATCCATAGTCCATTGAAAATCTCCAGACAGCGACGACTTGAGGGAGCTCTTAAAAGCCAGTCGTCTGACGGAGCCGGACACAAGATCATGATACTGCTGCACAGTCTGTAAACTGTCAATCATGGGCAAGCGAGGAAGTACAGTGACAACCCGAATCTGTCTAGACTGTCTGGGTCGTACAGACAACTCCTTAACGGGTTGCTGAGGTTGCCCACTGCGTCACAACAAGTCCCTTCTGTTGGTTGTTGAACGTCTTCCCCGTGACACATTGACTCCGTAAACAAAAAATCCTCTAACAAGGACTAAGCTTGGACTGCATGTCATGCAACACAGCTCAAGGTCTATGGGAGCAGGTGTGGTAACAGACGGGATTAGCGGCTGAAGTGTAACCATTACCTTCCCTGTAAGCATGTTATGCTTAAATAAAAGTCCATAAGAGGTTATGCAGCTAAAGGCTCCCTCCAAATGACAGAGTCCTCAAGGGAATATCAGAAGGAGGGAGAAAAGAACTTTCTCATCTACAGGGACCTTATCCTAGAAAAGCTAAGTTCTCTGAGTGAGGGTTCACTGGTGCAAAGCAGCAGACTAGAAGGCAACGTTATGAAACTGCTTGACAGTCTAGTGAGTTGGCAACAACCCAAGATGTGTTGAGAAGCATGCGGTAAGGTATGCAGAGCATGATGTATGCAGAGTATGCTGTATGCAGAGCATGCTGAATGCAGAGCATGCTGTATGCAGAGCATGTTGTATGCAGAGCATGCTGAATGCAGAGCATGCTGAATGCTGAGCATGTAGGAAGTAGAGCCTGCTGTAAGCAGAGCCTGCTGAAAGGAAAGCAGAGCGTGTGCATGGCGTTTAACATTTCTCAGAAATTCCATGACCAGTGCTAGAGTGCTTAATGCATGCTTGCATGGGGTTTAAACCATGGTATGCTGAACAGCAGAGTCAGAACGAGCTGGAACAACAACAGAGGTTTCCTCAACTTGAGGGAAAACCTGAGGTTCAGACTGCATAGGCTGAACAACAGACGGAGCAGAAGGCAGGTGCAAGGGTGAAGGAGGTTGACTCCTAGCAAGAGTTGCACCCAAGGATTGTACCAGCTGAGCGGAGGACGGAGGCGGAGTAGTCCGTTCCTGTTCCTGAGAGATGAGTGGAGCATGAGAAGGTTGAGGCTGCGCAGGACAAGGTAAAGTTCTAGCAAGCTGAGGCTCCTGAGGCGCAAGTGCATGGCTGTAGATGAGCTTGCCTAGATGAGGGTTGAACTCGGTGCAGCGCTGGTTGAGCAGACAGACTCACGGAGGGGAGAGGTTGTTGTACCCCAACCGAGAGTTGCACCACTGGAGGAGCAGCAAGGGGAGGAGGAGGAAGAGTGTAACTCTCCTGATCCCAAAGCAAGGGTTGCCTTAAAGAAGGCTGAGGCTGAACAACACTGTGAACAGCAAACTCCGAAAGTGGTTCAACATCGTACGCCTGGCAGATGGAGCTGCGACTGGGTGCAGCGAGTGCAGGCGGGTGCAGCACAGGCTGAACGGGTGCAGGAGGTTGGTGCACCACCGGTGCAGGCGGGTGCAGCATAGGCTGAACGGGTGCAGGAGGTTGGTGCACCACCGGTGCAGGCGGGTGCAGCACAGGCTGAACGGGTGCAGGAGGTTGGTGCACCACCGGTGCAGGCGGGTGCAGCACAGGCTGAACGGGTGCAGGAGGTTGGTGCACCACAGGTGCAGGAGGTGCAACACTCTCAGCACGACACTCACGCATCAAGTCCGAAAGCTGTGCTTGCATGGACTGTAGTAGAGTCCACAACATCATACGCCTGGCAGATGGTACTGTGATCAGGCAGAGCGAGTGTAGGAGGAGGGAGTGTAGGCGGAGGCGGTGGAGCAACACTCTCAGCCCGACACTCACTCATCAAGTCCGAAAACTGTGCTTGCATGGACTGTAGTAGAGTTCACAACATCGTACGCCTGGCAGATGGTGCTGCGACCAGGCGGAGCAGGTGCAGGCTGGGCGAGCACAGGTGCAGCGAGAACAGGTGGAGGGAGTGCAGGCGGTGCAACACTCTCAGCCCGACACTCACGCATCAAGACCGAAAGTTGTGACTGTATGGACTGCAGTAGAGTTAACTTGGGGTCGGTAGACACTAAGTTCTGCTGAGGTAAAGCCTTAACAGCAGAGATCTGTTGTGGCAGAACCTTACTCCTCTAAGTCGGAGTGTAATCAACTGATGACTTAGGAGAGTCAGAGCTAACCCAACGACTGCATTCGGGTTGTGAACTTTAACTTCGTACGTCTGGCATAGGTCTGGACTTAACGTTTAAGAAGTCTTGAGACCTGAGACCAGCGTTACTCTGCCTTTATTTTCTCCCCTAATCTCTTCTGCAGACGAGCAAAATAAGGGCTCAATCGTCTGCGGGTGGGAGTGACGGTCTCGGTAAGACACGCCCACAACCACCGAGAATACTTCTGTGCGCCGATCAAGGCCTGCTGAACCCTTATGCCCTTCGACATTGCTTCTCCCCTGGGCTTGGGAGCTTGCAAGAGGTCCCGGACTGGGAGGACGACTGGCGCGCACAAAAGTACCCTCACGCACTAATCACTTATCACTTTGATTTCTGTTTGCACTTATTTCACTGAACTCGAAACTTAAGTGGTTTGTACCTGAAATACGCAATTCTATCCTTTCTCAAAGTTAGTAATAGCGAAAACAGAATTACAATGTAACAGAAAAATCTAATGAAAGATAAATCAGTGGTTGGAAAGAGACTAAACACTAGATCACTCTAGAAACGTTTAGTTTCTTCCCCTAAAGAGACTAGGGAGAAGAGCAAAAATCGATAATGACGTTACTCGTACGCCTGGCAGGCTTGAATGAAACGTTTATCCTCTTTCTCCCTCCGTCTCTATCTCTCTCTCTCTCTCTCTCTCTCTCTTGACTTAGAACCTGAGAGAAGAGCCCAATCATATATATCGTTAAAACATATTATTGTTAAAGGAAAAAACTGAAAAGTTCCTTTATTAGGATCAAAACCATTAAGTTAAGAAAGAATGAACAAAACGCTAGACACGGTTACTCTTACTGCAACGTGAAACCGTGAACATTCTTTCTCTATCGTAACGATAGAGTGCAAGTTGAACGTTCTGAACGTCAACAACTGCAGAAACAAAACAAAACGTTAGTTCAGCTTTGAAAACAGTACGAGACTGTCAAAGAAAATCTTTCAAACTCTGTGGCGGAAATAGCATAATATGTTAACAGGAAAAACCGAAATGACGGGCTCAAAGTTTATTAACTTCGGTAAAAGACCGCCTATTATTAGGAAGGTCGAATATAAACAAATATAAAAATTAATTTTAATGAGTTTATAATAAAAGGAAGTTAATCGAAGAGGCCTATAAGAGGCGGAGAGATATAAAATAAATCTATAACTTTGTTAAGCAAAATTAAGAAAGAGAGTCTATACTCTCTTAGACACCAACACTTCCGTCTAAGGGAAGGGTCGGCCATTGAAAAGTGAACGAGAGTTCATACTCTCTCGTCACCAAAAATAATCAAAATTAATCAAATTAATTCCAAAAGCTAACTAAGCTAATATAGAAGTTTTCCAGTAAAGCGACAGCCGAAATCAAAGAGAAATACTTCACCAAAGTCGTGAAAATACTCCAAGAACATAAGCGTATCCCAGAACGTCTTGCCGGAAGCACGACAGAGGAATAATTGAGGAGGTGTCAACAAGAAGTACTTGAGTACCTGGCCACAGGTGGCGCTGGTAAATACACCCCCTTCTAGTATTGTGATAGCTGGCGTATCCCTCCATAGAATTCTGTCGGGCAACGGAGTTGACAGCTACATGATTATCGGGTAAGTTTAATATTGAAAAAAAAAAAACTATATTTTCAATATAAATCAATATCAAATTTTTTCAAACCCATCATGTTCATATTAACCACAACTTATATGAGGAAACAAGCAGTTTACACCTTGTCTAAAAAGGTTACCTAGAGACAAGTACTCTACTATGATAATGAAGTTAATATATTGAGGTCTCGAAAGTTAAGACTGTACTCCACACAAATGAAATTTGGTTAGACTACACGATAACTGCTTATGGGATAAATTAGCCACAAATCATTTGATTACTTCAGTAGGCAGTACTCATTCTTTTTAAAATAAAATGACTTGGGGTCCCTTGTGAACTGCGTGTCATCACACTTCCTGTTATTGTTTACCATCAAAAGACTCTAAAAACAGCATATCACAATCTGAACTACAAGTTAATTACACTTCAAATTTAGATATTGCATACCAATTTCAGAAACAAAACTAGCTACCATCCTAACTAAAGTAATTTAATATTATTATTATCACAAGCTAGGCTATAACCCTAGTTAGAAAAGCAAGATGCTATAAGCCCAAGGGCTCCAACAGAGAAAATCAGCCCAGTGTGGAAAGGAAACAAGGAAATAAATAAACTACAAGAGAAGAATAAACAATCAAAACAAAAATAATTCATGAAAGGTAACAATATTAAATTAGATCATTCACAGATAATGTTATTGTATCCACAGAAAACAATAAGAAATTCATATTTATTAGTATCTGACGTCAGGCACCAACGCGACATGAGTGTAGTACGATTACTGCAATTATCTTTAGGGAAAGTAGGGCTTTTTCATATATAATTAATTATCATGAAGTCTATGTCTAGTCAAGATTTCATTACAGTATTACAATATTATTCAATTTCTTAAAACGCAAAAGCCTAACCGTCGTCACAAATAGTAGTACTGTAATATGTTAGGTAAGCACATGGCTTGTAAGTTAGGTGGTGTTCCTGTCCATTGTTATACAAAAGCTCCAGGAAAACTGATACAATATAAGATAAAAGTGTGAGCGCAGACTGCAGAAAGGGAGTAAATACATACTAAAACTATCTTAAAACAATGATTACTAGTTTAAAAAGGTACTACATTCAACTCGCCAGTAAATGTGACTCGGTATGGGTGGCGAGTCATCCCGTAAGCCAAGGGGAAAATCCCGCAGTTACAATCTAAGAGGATGTAAAATAAAGTAGCAAGCAGGAAATGGGGTGTATGTATGATGACGGCCATGCACCTCATTTTCAACCATATCGCTTAGATAATAATAGTCTAAGGAGGGTAACCCGTAAGGTAAGTAGGAAAGGACCCAGCTTGTAGGTAAGGTAGTGTTCTATGCATGCGTTCCTGTCCACTGTTATACAAACGCTCTAGGAAAAGGGGTACAATATTAGATAAAAGACGGAGTGCAGACTGCATAAAGGGAATAAATACAGGCTAGAACTATCCTAAAGAAATGCTTACTGATTTAAAGAGGTACAGTATTTTGCTGTTAAACAAATATTGGAAAACTAAAACCACATTTTCTATATTTTTTTTTTTTTTTTATATTTAACACCAAAGGGAGGATAATCTATTAACACTGAAGTGACCAAGGCGATGACTTTGATAGCCGTAACCTATGATCAACAATGCCTAACCAGCAGTAGTGACTTGATTAGATTGGTTATAATAATGAGGTAAGAGTTATGAGTCACCCTATAAGCCTAGAAGAAAATCCAGCTGTTGCAATATGAAAGGGATAGATAATAAAAAGAAAAAAGAAAGCAAATAGGAAAGAAGGTAAGGTAATAGAGTGGATGCAGAAAGGGAATAAAGACTAAATGCGACTATCAATAGGCAATGATTACAGGTACAAAGGTATTTGAAAAAACAAAATTCAACAATTTCCCATGTTTAAATAATTACCAATAAGGGAAAGATAATATACTAACAATTGTCTGACCGAAGCTGAACAATGGTTGGAAGACTATGACCTATGGTTAACAAAGCCTAACAGAGCTTACCCACACTTACCACTTTAACCTAGGGCTAATCATATATCAAGCTAGGTTAATAAATTTCACTAAAAACAGGCCAGCCGAAAAAAATGCCCGTTGTTTTAGATTAGGGTGAAACCACAATACCAGACCAGCATACCGCCTCAAGCTTTAAAAGCTTAGCACCAGGCAAGTATGGATTTATGCAAAGATTACTTCATCAGCTTCCGTCACTAATAACGTGATGTTAAATTAACCAAACCACAAAAATAATCCAAATAATGCAAAGGCCGTAAATTACAGGTGACAATGTCGGATGATTGAATGAATTCGGAGAATTTCCTCTGATGCATCGTCCCAGTCACTATATGTAAACAAACTTACATTTCTATAAACTTTTACATTTATCTTAACCTGTAATATTCGCCGAAGATCTCCTTATCGGGTATTCCGTAGAAGATACCACGGCCTCAACTACAGTAGATCTAAGTGGATGTAAATTAAAGAGAAATATCCGAACTATTGCTCAACACACAAATTCGATAGCGATGAAAACAATTGGCCATGACAAGAGGCGCTGCTCACCATTATTTCGTCGATTTAAAGGATTCCCTCGTCTTACTATTTTCTTTTTGGTTAGTTTTCGTTTTCTCAGTTGTGATATACGTGTTCTAAATGTGGGATTGGACATTTTAAGCTCTAAATCGGGTCCAGATTCGCAAGAACAAAGAGAAAGACCATGGCACCTCACTCCTCACACTGAGCCACTGAACCAGCCATTTTGTTGGGCGGCCCAGGGTTGCCAGTTTGGCCTTTTTTCCGGCCCAAAAAAAAACTCAAATTTGACCTTTTGTATTTAAATAGGTTGGCCTTTAGTAATATGAAAAAAGCCGAGCCTTAAATACTATAGTTTTGACCTTTTTCTATTAATGGGTTGACCTTTTAAAGCCTCTGTTGATTAGAAATTGACCTTTTCTCATTTAGAAAACCTGGCAACCCTGGTTGGGCCTATATTATGCTGGCGTTCCATCGGCTGCGCGTCGCGATACTTTTCAGTCGTTAAAGAGGCGTTTTTTAAAGTCAAAGAACACTAAAATTAAGTTCCAAGGTTAGATTTTATATATAAATATTCAATTTATATATAAAACTAAGAAATAAAATTAATTTTATATTTTTATTTATAAAAGTAGGTGAGTAAATGGATATTTAAAATTCTATAGAAATATCCACGAAAGGTTTAAGAACTTTTTTCTAAAAGTCTCTTAACGCTTAAAAACAATTAAATGGTATTAAATATTAATTAATATTAAATATATTTTGCATTTAATACTTAAATGAATGCAATTTCATAAACAATTTCAAGGGAAGATGGTTTATTTACAAATTTTCCTCTCAAAATGAACGCCACTTTAGTCGAGCACTCTGAGCATACAAAGATTATTGTTAGAGGCGGAAGCTCGACTCACCAATCAGGTGTCGCCTTTAGGTCACGTGACCATGTTAGGCGAGCCCGAACGCGTAACATATGATTTCAAATACAGATTTTAGGCATCTAACATTAACTTTACGGTGAGAAAATCTATTTATATCTATAACATATAATTTAATTTGGTAAATAAAGGCATATGGCCGTCAAATGGTACAATTTTATTATTATGTTTACGAATCAAAATGCATTACTGGAACATAACCTTGATTTTAGATATCAGATTATTTGCATTTCTCCAATCTATACTATTGAATTTGATATGAAATTCAGGGAAGATACATCTTCAACTCGTACACCAGACTACGCAGAGACATTTCTTGAAATGCATATCACATAACGCTGTACAGAGAACGGCTGTATATTGATCATATTTTAATCCATAGAAAACGTCAAGAACACATGTAAACAAAGAAGCAATATTTTCCTTCGGTGTCTGCTGGCAAGAGGGAATTAATGCAAGAAATCGTTAAAATGTCTACTGCACAGTTAAAGAATATAAAAATAATTAAAATAAATCTATTTCTGGTTAAAAAACTCAGTTCGTCAGACGTTATTTAAGGAAATATAATAATTAAAAGAAGTAAAGCTTTTCCGTGGGCGGGGCTTTCATGATCAGCTGAGTGGCAACAGAGCCTTAATAATGAAGCCATGAATGCACTTCTGGCTAATACCGCCAGACTTAAACCACACATGTTTTCATTTGCCGTGTTATTAAACTATGTCAATATTATGCTATAAAATGATAAAATACAATATTACGTAAAAACAGCCTTCAGCTGTTAAATGACATGCAACCATCAATCGTGAGAGTATCTAAGATGTTCAGACAGCTTACAAATTTACCAAGGAACCTAGTTTGTGGATTAGTGTGGGAAACACGTGCTAAGTTCCTAGCATGAAATAGAATTGAAGTAATGGGAATAAATTTATACACACAAACGGTGAGAAAATGTAAACTATAGATAAATCTTGTCAAAATAAGCACATTTACGGTCGAACTATTACTAGCTAAGCTACAACCCTAGTTGGAAAAGCAGAATGCTATAAGTTCAAGGGCTCCAACAGGGAAATATCCTAGATAGGAAAATATATAAAGAAAAACTACATATGACAAGTGTTGAATAAAGAATGTGAAATGTCTTAAGATCAGTAACAAACTTAAAAAATAAATATTTCATATATAAACTATGAAGCCAGCATCTCATACGCTTATTGACGCAAAGGGCCTCGGTTAGATTTCGCCAGTCGTCTCTATCTTGAGCTTTTAAATCAATACTTCTCCATTCATTATTTCACCATCTCCTACTTCACGCTTCATAGTCCTCAACCATGTAGGCCTGGGTCTTTCAACTCTTCTAGTATCTTGTGGAGCCCAGTTGAAAGTTTGTGTAATAAAATCAAGTAGATCATACTAAGAAAAAGAAAACAATGAACTGAAAATGAAGGAAAGGTCTTTGTACTAACTATAACTGCCGAATATACGATCAATGAAAAAAGGATGATATTCTAACTTGCATAATGAGCCGAAAAGCAAGATTTTTAAGAACGCAAAGCATTTCAGTGTTCAATTAGTTATAGACAATTGCAATTATCAAACTATTTACGTCTAATATTAGGTCTCACATTTGGTAGAAGGTAAAGCATATGCAAGGTATTAAAAATATGAAATAATATATCACTGAAAACTTCAGTATAGAAAATGAAATCTCTTGAATTGGAGACGGGCCCAATAGCAGGTCAGTGCGAGAGAACAAATTTAGGAACTTGCTTATACAAAAAGAATTTTAATGACGATATCTATAAGAAATACAAAAAATAGTACCAGCTCCCTTATAAATTCTATTATATTGGATTAAACGATTTCAGGCCAAAAGCCAGACACTGGTAACGATAAAGTCATAAAGAAATTTAGTTTCAGTTGGTCTACTCGCAACTTCTCTGTCTCAGGGCTAGACTAATTGCTAAAAAAAAATCGTCTAGCATTTCTTTGTTATACATCCGAAGATAGACTTTTTTTTTAAAAGTCTACTTTGGTAGTTCAGACCTTTAGATTGTTTTTTTATGGTCCTGAATTTGTTCATTCTTATCAAACTTGCAGTCTAGAACGTGAAAATTCTACATGACAAAGATGTAATAATAATTGTACAATTCAATTATGAAGTGTGCCATAGAACTAAATTGATATATTTTATAATTATGTACACTTTCCATGACTCATGGAATTATTAATACACGAGGTGAATTAACTTCATGGTTTGGGTGACAATTTCAATGTCATTTTGATTTTCCTTCTATAATTTTCGATGAAGTATAAGATGGTTATCGTACGCTTGTAGTAAAGTGATATACTCAAGGTCGATAGAATACCGTTGAATACCTTAAAAGCTTATATTACAAATATTGAATAAGGAAGCTGTCTATATCATTAATGCTTTTCTTATATAAGTTTACTGCTTTTCTTACGTGTGAGAGATGGTTGCAAAGGTTATCGTACGCTTGCCGTAAAGTGCTATACTCAAGGTCGATAGAATACCGCTGAATACCTTAAAAGCTTACTATTTCAAGTGTTAAATAAGGAAGCTGTCTATATCATTGCTTTTCTTATATAAGATTACTGCTTTTCTTACGCGTGAGATGATTGCAAAGGTTATCGTACGCTTGCCGTAAAGTGCTATACTCAAGGTCTTTAGAATGCCGCTAAATACCTTAAACGCTTACTATTTCAAATATTAAATAAGGAAGCTGTCTATAGCATTAATGTTTTTCTTATATAAGATTACGTACTGCTTTTCTTACGAGTGAGATGGTTGCAAAGTGCTATACTCAAGGTCGATAGAATGCAATCGAATATTTTAAAAAATCTTCTTTGAAATGTTAAACCAGGAAGCTATCTTAATTATTATCGATTTTCTAATATAAGCTTATTACTTTTCTTATGTAAGATTAACAATTTTCTTGCATTTCTTCTTTAGTTTTTTTTTTATTAATGTATGAGATAGCTTCCTGTTTAGTGCTATACTCAAGGTCGATATTACGCTGGATACCTTCAACATTTCTCTTTCAATTGTTGAATCAGGAAAGCTGTCTTCATCATTGTTTCTTTTCTTACATCTTCAATATTTTAAAAGCAAATTACATCAGGTATTCGCATAAATAAGAAAGAAAACATACTTTTCTTGCGCTTGACTGGATAAAAAAAAACTATCCATAGCAATCAAGGAAATGTATTCCAGCTGTATTCACAGGTGCTGTAGAGTATAGATGCTATTCTTTACAACTGAAAGACTTAATTCAATTGTTGAATCATGAAAGCTGCCTTTATCATTGTTGCTTTTCTTACATCGTCAATATTTTAAAAGGCAAATTTCATCAGGTATCTGCCTAAACAAGAGAGAAAACATACTTTTCTTGCGCTCGACTGTATAAAAAAGAAAGAAAAAAAAACTTTCCATAGGAATCAAGGAAATGTATTCCAGCTGTATTCACAGGTGCTCTAGAATATAGATGCTATTCTTTACAACTGTATGCCCTAGCCTCATACAAACCCTTGGGCGATGGATGGAGCATGTGTATGTTAATGCTTTGCAGGTGTGGAGGTGGCTGCACCCGGCAACAAACAAACAAACAACGCAGACCAGACTTAACACATTGCACTTACCAGCTTTGCTTGGATGCTAGAAGTCTAAAGGCTCCAATAGTGAAAATAGCCCGACGAGGAAAGGAAAATAAGGAAATAAAACGGAGAATAAATCTGTTTCTCCTTTGCTGTTCTCAAATAACCCATAATTTGCCTGTATATACATAATTTAAGCTTTAAGTAATGTTCTTGCATTTTGGAAGGCCACTACCCAGTTCGATTGATGTTAGCAATTTGCTCATCCCTTTCTTGAGAGGTTATTTCAATGTATATACCATTAGCTTTCATATACCATCCTTCTTTATCATATAAATATGCATTTCCATTTGTTTTTAGGCTAAGAATCTCATTTATATGTATCTATTTGTATACATATGATTATGTATATGTATGCGTACATTTTGTATATCTATATCCATATTTAATTTATTTTCTATTTTCACTTAATTGATGATATTATTTTAGTTGTATTATTGCCCGAAGAGCTCTGCTCCACATGGGCTTGGACTGAGTCTTTTTTTTCTTTTTGTAAATCTCTATGTAAATATTTTTTGTCCAATAAACATTATTATTATTATTATTATTAGTAGTAATTAAATATCTCTTGTGACTGGCCTGTACTGATGGAGAGTAAATCAATAGGGAGACTGAATTTGGGGGATCCTTTCGCATGTCCTGCAGGATCTATAAGATTTATCTGTCCTGTACATATATGTAATTATTTAGAGGATCGTGCATTCTGCGTTAATTCTCAAACCCACATTATCGAAGTCTAGTAATAAGGATGCGAAATTGTACGAGGAGCAAACCACTTAAAAATAAGGATATTACAATTAAATATATTAATTGAATACAATTTTTCGATACTTGGCAATAACTATGGCAGGTATTGTCATTCAATAACGAACTCGCGAAGAAGACTTATTTTGATATCGTTAAATAATAGCATCTGTAATTGATCTGTAGCTATTTTCCTCTTGGTAAGGGTAGAAGAGACTCTTTAGCCATGGTAAGGAGCTCTTCTAGGAGAAAGACACTCCAAAATCAAACCATTGTTCTCTAGTCTTGGGTAGTGTCATAGCCTCTGTACCATGGTCTTCCACTGTCTTGGATTAGATTTCTCTTGCTTGAGGGTACACTCGGGCACACTATTCTATCTAATTTCTCTTCCTCATGTTTTGTTAAAGTTTTTATAGTTTATATGAGAAATATTTTAATGTTATTACTCTTAAATTGTTTTATTTTTCATTGTTTCCTTTCCTCAATGGGCTATTTTCCCTGTTGGGCCCCCTGGGCTTATAGCATCCTGCTTTTCCAACTAGGGTCGTAGCTTAGCAAGTAGTAGTAGTCATAATAACAAAAATAATGATAATAATAATAATTATTATTAATAATAATAATAAAAATAATAATAATAATAATAATAATAATAATAATAGACTAGGTTCTGGAACTTTTGATATAGATTGAATTTGCATTTGTATTTCCTGTACCAAGTTGCTTATTACAGATAAAATAAGTCTTTCAAATACAATACCTTTACTACCCTGGAAAGAAATAAAGAATTCTGATTAAAGAGCAGTAGTCCTACATGATACTATTTATAAACAATTCATGAATGACAGAGGCAAGGGACAGGGCAATGTCCTAGAGACTGATCCTATGTATGATCAGCACATAAGGACCCTCTCCACCCAGGCTAGGACCAGGGAGGGCCAGGCAATGGCTGCTGATGCTTCAGCTAGTAGACCTATAGGCCAACCGCTCCAAATCCTTCGCTCACAAAGATGGTGAGGTTGTAGACACTACAAGAAACAAGACACCATGTCTGGTTGCTAAATTAAGTTGGTCTCATCATTACTGGCTAAGCTATAACCCTAGTTGGAAAAGCAAGATACTTATAAGCCTAAGGGCTCCAACAGGGAAAAGAGCAGAAAGGAAATAAGGAATCAGAAAGAATAGAGTGCCAGTGTACCCTCAGGCAAGAGAACTCTAACCCAAGACAGTTGAAGGCCATGGTACAGAGGCTAAAGAACAATGGTTTGTTTTTCGAGTGTCCATCTCCAAGATGAGCTGCTTACCATAGCTAAAGCGTATCCTTTAGCCTTGTTAAGTACAGCACTTGGATCGTATGTCCGCAAAAGTACAGAATTTATCTGCATTATTAGATCACAAAGGATTCATTGACCAAAGTTATGATACATAAAGATGCTGAATATAAAGTCTCTTCTCATCAATGTGCTGGTAAAATCTGTCAACCTCATTCTGGATAATATTACCATACTTAAATCAGCTACTTTCAAATTGTAAGCACCCGAGCCTACCTTTAGATCCTTATTGAAATTTGTACCAAGATTGATCCCTTCATCACAATGGTCAGATACATACCCAGATTGAAGTTGTAGCAATGGGATCTCCACACATAACAGTACTCTATTTGCTCATTTCTAACTTTATCAAGTAACATAAATCTGGAAAATTGCAAGGACACTTACAGTACATTCCAGCAGCCTAGTGTCTGATTAGTTATCATCAATGTACTTTCCAAAACTAAAGTGTCCTCAAGTCCACGTTGAGTTCTTTATCAAAAGGTTATCATCCACTATTCCTGTTCACATCCACACGTCACTTTACTCTGCTACTCATGCAAGCACTAGTAATTAACATTAGTCTAACAGCAAAATACAAACACTAATGAATGCTCCTTTTGATAGGTAGCACAATCAATTGTTCTTCATCATGAAGAAAACAGAACATCATTACACTATTCTTACTACACATATGTGATGTCTCAGTTTCTTACTTTCCAGAGAAAGATGTCAACTTATTCTAGGAATCTATCCTTGGATATTTTTAAAATCATATTGTAATGATAGATTATTTTTTTTTAAGGATTTTTCTACTACATTCAACAGGGTACTTTTAGAAAACTGAAGTACAATATATATTTATGTTATTCCAACCTAGCAATACCTCACTTCTATGGGTGTCAAGTCAGAAGTGCCCTTCATGATCATTCTTTAACTTACCTCTTCAGTCTCTAGGGCATTGTCCTGCTTGCTTGAGCAATGTCACTAAGCCTCTGCCATTCATGAGCGACCTTAAAGTGTATGCATAAATATTTCTATCTACCAATGTATAAAATCCCCAAAATCTTATGATAACACAATCTCATCACACACACACACACAAAGCCACAATGGTAGATAGTTTTTTCAGACCACCAAACCAGTCCTAAACTGCCACCCCACAAAACTATAGTGTAAAATGACCAGTGCATGGAAGCTGGTCATTGATCAGGTAAGAAGTTGATGACCACCACACTGTACACTAATTTAGAAACTCTTTAAATCAACATTTACCTTTAAAATTTTAAAAGTATAAGAATTAAGAAAAGATAAAAAATCATTAGGCGAACTCTTTCAGGCTAGTTGAAATTCTCTTAAAAATTCTCCAAGGACCCTGGTTTGCTGCAATTCTTTCAACATTACAGAAATCTATACTTATTTTTGTGGATGATAGATCTTTTTAAAATCTTTTAATATTCTACAACTTGCAGAGGCTCTTGATCATTCCTTCAGTCTAAGAGTGGGGAATAATTATTTCTATAAATCTAACCTAATATTCATATCGCTTCTTCCCCAAAAGTTTGGTTTAAACAGCAATAATTTTAACCTTTGTATTGTATCAAGGGGCAATACTGTGATTTAAACAATTGTTGTGTAGAGTGCATTTCCCTCTCAGTACAACACGTGGAAAATTACGTTTCAGTGGTTGCCGAAGGAAACTTGCTATTAGTTCAGAGGAGAAGCTGGGGAATACTAGACTAGTCGATTATAGTGGGTATGACGACGATAATGACATGCCTCCACCTTAGGACAATACACAAGCCGAACCATCTTTAGATAGTGGTGAGCTTAGCATGCTCTCAACAACATTTGCTTCCTTTGTTAAAATTAGAAAATCCAGTGGATCCTCCCTGTAACAATTCTGGTTCTTCCCAATCCATTGGCAAGGCTAACCCAATCCCCTAAGGCCAATCAAATATTAAGATCCTGAGTTTTAAAATTAAAAGTTAAAGTTGCGGGTTTTAGGTCTCCACTCAGACGATCTACATCATTCTGCTCGGGCGACCATAAGCCAGCAGGGATTATCACTAGCCCCCTCTAACCTCCACCCCAGGTGCCACCCTGGGGAGTACCCCCCGGTAGAAGGTCTCACAGTATCCACGTCCTGGCGGGGACACGAACTCGGGACCTCTCAAACAGAAGCCCGCGACGCTACCAACCTAGAGTTCTGAGTTCTGAAAGTATGCTGCACATTGCAGACTCAACAGCCTTAAAATCTTAACGTACTTTGGATCCTGTTGCAAATCAATGCAAAATCGCAATCCTAGTCACTGTCTATGACGAATAGATTGCGAGACAGAAGATCGAGTGGGTCGTCTTCATTCTACTATTCCTCCATTCGCTAAATTATGTGCTTTTAATCTGTCTGATATTACTCATATAGATGGTGTAGCATATCGTGTGACTCCTTTAAACTGTGGGGGGTGAAAAAGGTTCCAAATAGAATATCGTTTTTACCATGTTTCATAGAAGTGTACGCTCTTCGTTTTCAAACTCAGGCACTAGCTCGTCTCACAATAACATTTCCGGTGTTAATGTAGGTGCTAGTACATCCAAGACCAAAAGGAGTCCTTTATAGAATCCCAGTTATCCCTTTACAAGTGGCAAACAACTCAAGAAATCTGATTTTTATCAAACCTCTCTTGCAGTACAGGAAAATGAAAAATTAATTCAGAGACAGTATGAAAGTGAGGAAGTATCGCTTTTAGAACTTTGCATAAACTTATTGCCAAGATCTACCCTAATAATTTGATTAAGGCAAGTTCGAAGTCTCTTATCCTACCAAATAAGAAAAAACAGGCTACTTCCCAGACAGTTTGCACACCTCACCTCTCCAACTTTGTTTTGCATAATTAAAAAAAAATAGTCTCAAATTCAGAAAAAAGTGGCAATTCAAGGATTGTGCTAATTTATATAAGACTGATTGATTACCTAACCTTGTGTTGGATTATCAGACCTGCTTAAATAAAATGTCTGTGGGTTCAGTATCAAAAGGCACAAAAATAGACATCAATTTCTACAGTACTCATATTTTGGGACATGTGTTAGATGGAATTAGCATTGAGAGCAGAACTCTACTCGATTTCTGTGAAGTTGCTCAAGTAGAGAGCAGAACTCAACCTGATATAAGTGAAGTTGCTCAAGTAGAGAGCAGAACTTAACCCGATATACATAAGTTGCTCAAGTAGAGAGCAGAACTCGACCCGATATACGAGAAGTTGCTCAAGTAGAGAGCAGAACTCAACCCGATATACAAGAAGTTGCTCAAGTAGAGCAGAACTCAACCTGATATTTATGAAGTTGCTCAAGTAGAGAGCAGAACTCAACCCGATATACGTGAAGTTGCTCAAGTAGAGAGCAGAACTCAACCCGATATACATGAAGTTGCTCAAGTAGAGAGCAGAACTCAACCCGATATACGTGAAGTTGCTCAAGTAGAGAGCAGAACTCAACCCGATATACATGAAGTTGCTCAAGTAGAGAGCAGAACTCAACCCGATATACATGAAGTTGCTCAAGTAGAGAGCAGAACTCAACCCGATATCCATGAAGTTGCTCAAGTAGAGAGAAGAACTCACTCACTGTCTGAGTAGTTGCCCAAGTAGAGAGCAGAACTCGACCCAACGTCAGAGTAGTTGCCCAAGTAGAGAGCAGAATTCAAACTGATGTCCTGAAGTCTGTTTCTAGAAATACAACCTTATAACAATTTGTTTCAGAGAATTATACTGGAGGTGTTCACATAGTTTAGTACTATTGAAAGACTTTTAGTACTGTGGTAAGGCCAAGTCTCTGGAACTTGGAGACGGCATACTTAGAAGGTACGAGATTTAAACTGTTGGAAAATCTATCTCCTAAGAATATCGGGACCAAAACCCACCGTTGGATTTAGCTCCTGCTAGATCCAAAAGTGTATTACAAGCGTTGTCTGTCAAAGTATGCTTCAGGGAACAAAATGACAGCCTTGTCTTCTGTCAGAGGCCAAAATTAATTTAAATTCTTCCACTAAAACTGGATGGAGACAGTTCAGTATGAAAGTTTACTTTGTCCAGAAAAAGAACTGTTCACTTGTATCTGGGTTAAAAAAAAAATACAGGCCATAGTTTGTTCCGGGGGCTGAGGGTCCTTAATTGCCTGTCACCACCGGAAGTTCTTGTCCTTTTTGGCTAAAATTTGGTCAAAGCAGCTCAGGAAAAATGTGATCCAAATCTCAGTCATGAAAGTGAAGGTACACGATATTAGGAGTGCCGCTACTCTTAACTTTTGTAGAAATCTTTCTTTGGAAAGCATTGGTAGCAGCGCTATAGCATCCTAAGCCTGTTTTTTTGCCATCATCATCTTAAAGAAGCATACTGTAGTTTGCTTATGAAGACCACCGGGCCATCAGCCCCATAGTGGTGGCATTGGACGTGGTCACAGTAATCTAGAGATCAGTTAATTTATTATTCGTCTGTATGAATACTGTACATTGTCTTATCAAATATTAAATTTAGAATAAATCAAATATCAGCTAGATCACAATAGGAACATTTAAAGAATCTATTTATGTACAGTTAATTAACATTTGAAACTGCAGTTTAAATCTGTTAGTATACTAAAACAATTTTTGGGCTCAAGCCATGTCGACCTGATGGAAGATCCCTTCAGTAGCTTCCTACTGTATTTCTGCGAGTGATATTACATTCATGTATCACGGGGTTCTAACCCCCGGAACGACTATCCTAAGATACCGTGTACAGTGAACCCTCGCTACTTCGCGGTTCGACCATCGCGGATTTTTTCCATAACCCATATGTATACAGTAATATATATATATATGTATGCATGTATTTATGTATATATGTAGGTACTGTATGTATATGTGTATACATATAAATATATATATATATATATACACACACACACACATATATATATACTGTATATATATATATATATATATATATATATATATATATATATATATATATATATATATATATATATATATATATATATATATATATATATATATATAGATATATATATCTAAAGTAGGAATATGTGATTTAGTTCTAAGGGAAAAGTATGGGAAATATGTCTGGGTAATAAGCAAAGCTCTACCTCCAGTTTGTTTCTACATTATGATCAGAGATAAATGTAAACAAAACATTGGTTGCCATTTTTTATCGTGCTTTTTAGCATGTTTAGGAAATGCATGATATAAAATCACCTTTAATATTTGTGCCTGTTTTAGTTTAGGGTACTGTAGTACATGCATTAAGTGTTCTGTACATTAAAGGGTGGTTTGTTAACAGTACTACGTACAAGGGAAGGTTTTAAAAGTCTGAATATACATGTTGAATAAACAGGTAAATATGGTGTCACTACTTCGCGGATTTTCACCTATCGCGGCCGCGACTGGAACCTATCTACCGCGATAAACGAGGGTTCACTGTATAATCAGGGACGTATCCGTAGATAACCATAGATATCTGCACCCCCTAATAGACTTAACCCAGTCTAGGAAACTAGGGGGAAGGATAAGTAAGGAGCTGTTACATATCCTCTTCCTCCATACGAACCTAATGGCGTCATTCCTTTGTTCGCAGCATTCCTACTTTGTACGTAGTTTTTAGTGTACTTAACCATTTTACCCCCAAAGGACGTACTGGTACGTTTCACAAAACACATCCCTTTACCCCCATGGACGTACCGGTACGTCCTTGCAAAAAACTGCTTTTTACAATTTTTTTTTGCACATTTTTGATAATTTTTTGAGAAACTTCAGGCATTTTCTAAGAGAATGAGACCAACCTGACCTCTCTCTGACAAAAATTAAGGCTGTTAGAGCAATTTAAAAAATATATACTGCAAAATGTGCTTGAAAAAAAAGAACCCCTGGGGGTTAAGGGTTTTTAAGTTCCAAATAGCCTCGGGGTAAAAGGGTTAAATTTATCACTTTCCTTCAACCGAATCCCACAAACAGTTCAAGTCTGCAAAATGAGCACCATGAGAAGTTAATAGAAATAAATTCTAATAACTTTTATTTCTATACTATCCCAATTTTCATGAAAATGCCCACCCTCCTCTCACCAATTAATGGTTTAAAGAAGGAAAATACAGACTTCAAAACTGAATTGAAAGTATCTGGCAAGGCAGATGTACTGTAGGTTTCTTACCAATCACAGCTATTAGCTTCCATTCCTTCGTTAAGGGCGTGTATTTATCATAGCGAAAGAAATTGGGAAAATTTTAAAATTCTAAAAATTTCATGGATTAGAAGCAATATGAATATCAGGTGATTATAAATTTGTTGTTATTATTGTTTCAGCCTTCATGGCATGACAGTTTCTACACCCAACTAATAATAATAATTGTATTTATAAAAAAAAAAAAACTTGCAACACTTTTTCAGTACAGTACTAAAATGACTACATAAAATACATATAGACCACAGTAATATTTAGCAATATGTTTTTATACAGTTATTTGAATCAGACTACTATCATTATACATAAATACCATAAGCTTATTAAAAGTATTCGATTACTGTACCAACCAGAATTTAATCAAGTTGATCATTGAATAACAACTACTTAAACACTAGGTTATTTATACTCTAAATATAAAAAAAGTACTTTTTTACATAAATCGCTTTTCACCATTACTTACAACAGTTAATAGTTATAATGGTTTCAATGAAATTTTTAGTTATAATTCTCCAATGTTTCTTATATATGGTGACCAGCTCAAGTCATAAGTTCACTTAATAGGCTATCAATTTTACGACCGCTAAATTCCACGTAATCCAGCTGATTAATACTGGTCATGGTGACCATTGATATATTACAGGAGTTCAACTGGACCAATAATAAAAATTGAAAGCATTAGTCCATACACTAAGGGGTCTATTACCTAATGCGCCCTCTTAGACACATTCTATCAAAGGTATCCTCTTCATTATTGAAGGAGTACCTTAGATGACCGCGGAGGTAGCAGCAGTAGGGGATTCAGCGTTATGAAGCTTCATCTGTGGTGGATAAGGTGGATAACGGGGGAGGGTAGGGGACTGTGGCACCCTAGCAGTACCAGCCGAACTCGGTTGAGTCCCTTGTCAGGCAGGGAGGAACGTAGAGAGGAGAGGT
Organism: Palaemon carinicauda; assembly: GCF_036898095.1. Taxonomy (NCBI): domain Eukaryota; kingdom Metazoa; phylum Arthropoda; class Malacostraca; order Decapoda; family Palaemonidae; genus Palaemon; species Palaemon carinicauda. The sequence goes on from NW_027171114.1 coordinate 110,625, forward strand.
CCCCTTTTTTTTTGTTTTTGTTTGATGTCAGCTAACCCAGAAAATTGGGGGAAGTGCCTTGGTATATTATGTACATACATACATATACCAAGGCACTTCCCCCAATTTTGGGAGGTAGCCGACATCAACAAAGAAACAAAAACAAAAAGGGGACCTCTACTCTCTATGTTCCTCCCAGCCTAACAAGGGACTCAACCGAGTTTGATTATATTATGTACCTTTCCTATTAAAACCAAAAACATATAATCATCAGTTTTATTGAACACAGGTTAACAACAGAAGGTAAAATGCTACCCATGCATTCAGAAGCTATAACAATCCAATACTTTGGTACTTCTGCAAGCAGAGTGAGCTTGATAATCTGATGTTTATATAATAAAAAAGATCACTAACTATATCTGGTAAAAATCATTGCATATAATAAACTCTTTGCCATAATTAAAAATAATCATTCATTATTTCTTTCATAAATAAACTATATATGACCCAAACAATCAACATTCATGCTAAAGATTCCTTTGGCTAATTTTTCAAATTCAGAAATTCATTTAGGTTTAAAATTTTTTTTCAATAAATCCATAAAAATATTAACTGGTGTATCAATTGAATCATAGAAGGACTGGAAGCAACATGAAAAATCTCCCTGCAAGTAAGCGTATTCTTATCAATACTCTAAGATCCGAGAGCATAAGAATTCAAATAATTTAAATACATAAAAACCTTAAAAATAACGGCAAGTCGTCATTCCCATCATTTTCCAAGTCACTTTACTAGCAGAAACACTGACAGAAGTTTACTCCTAAGCCGATTTACAACCGGCACGGCACCATATTTACAAGAGGAGGTCACGCTTCAAATTCCGGAACCTCAAAAGAGAGAGGAAGTGTACGATTAGTAACAAAATGACTTCAGGAATTAACTCTACAGATTTAAACTAATTCCAATCACCGTGTAAGGGAAGCCAAACCTTAACAGACAACTTAGGACTCAATCTCATGAGAGTTTTGACATTAAACAGCACACAGGAGATGGATTAAGTACAGAATAATATTGCTTGATATTAATGCATCATTCGCTGTATGCATCTACATATTTAACCTCTATTTATCATGTACATCAGCATCACGAGATGGCGAGGAGACTAGAAGTACTTCACAATCTGGAAAAAAAATTAAAATAATTAGTTTGTCGTTTATCGTAAGTCAGAAATCGACAGAACAACGACGAAATTTCAAAATGTTTGGTAAATTTAGAAGTAAATTCTGATTCTGACATTCTCATGTAGAAAGAACAATGAAATTTCATAATGTTTAGTAAATTTAGAAGTAAATTCTAATTCTGACATTCTTACGTAGACAGGACAACAATGAAATTTCATAAAGTTTAGTAAATTTGAAAGTAAATTCTGATTCTGACATTCTTATGTAGACAGGACAACAATGAAATTTCATAATGTTTAGTAAATTTGAAAGTAAATTCTGATTCTGACATTCTTATGTAGACAGGACAACAATGAAATTTCATAATGTTTAGTAAATTTGAAAGTAAATTCTGATTCTGACATTCTTATGTAGACAGGACAACAATGAAATTTCATAATGTTTAGTAAATTTGAAAGTAAATTCTGATTCTGACATTCTTATGTAGACAGGACAACAATGAAATTTCAAAAGTTTAGTAAATTTAAAAGTAAATTCTGATTCTGACATTCTTATGTAGACAGGACAACAATGAAATTTCATAATGTTTAGTAAATTTAAAAGTAAATTCTGATTTTGACATTCTCATGTAGACAAGAAAACAATGAAATTTCAAAATGTTTAGTAAATTTAAAAGTAAATTCTGATTCTGACATTCTTATGTAGACAGAACAACAATGAAATTTCATATTGTTTGGTAAATTTAGAAGTAAATTCTGATTCTGACATTCTTATGTAGACAGGATAACAATGAAATTTCAAAATGTTTGCATTTTCATACTTTTTCTTTGAAATTGATGTGCATTATCGTATCTTTCCTTAGTAATTGATGTGCATTATCATACTTTCCATTGACAATTATCTTAAATTTGAGGAATACTATTAACCCTTTTACCCCCAATGAACATACTGGTACGTTTCACAAAACTCATCCCTTTACCCCCATGGACGTACTGGTACGTCCTTGCAAAAAACTGCTATTTAAACTTTTTTTTGCATATTTTTGATAACTACTTAAGATACTTCAGGCATTTTCCAAAAGAATGAGACCAACCTGACCTCTCTATGACAAAAATTAAGGCTGTTAGAGCAATTTAAAAAATGTATATTGCAAAATGTGCTTGAAAAAAAAAATGCCTGGGGGTTAAGGGTTGGAAAGTTCCAAATAGCCTGGGGGTAAGGGTTAAAACTATAGTACCAGGGAATAATTAATTCTACAGTTGGAATCCTGAAGGTATGTACTTCTAAAACTATTTAAAAATTTACAAAAGTCAAATAGAAAAGCTTCAATGAAATAACGAGTTTTACCTTCAATTACTAAATCGCTTAGTCGTCGTCATCGTCGTCCGAAGGAACGAACAGCTCGTTTTCTTCCAGGAAGCTCGCAATATTCTTGCTAATCTGCGCACCGGTAAACATGCCCATCGAAGTAGCTACCGTAATGCCAAGATAACCTGTGTGTGGGGAAGGATATGTTATTAATTTCTTACGATTACAGAAGGTCCCTTACTAATAAAGATTATGAGATACAAACACAATACTAACTGGAATACAGTAATGAATCTCGGATACAGTATTGTATCAAAAGTTTGTTCAAAAGTTCAAGGTTGGAGCAAATGTTTTCATGTTGACCAGGTTGACACGAGTCTTTTTATAGTTTATATATGACATCTGTTTTTGACGTTAATAGTTTATATAGGACATATGTTTTGACATTGTTACTGTTTTTAGTATGATATATTGTTAATTTATTCTCATCATTTATTTATTTCCTTTCCTCACTGGGCTATATTTCCCTGTTGGAGCCCTTGGGCTTATAGCATTTTGCTCTTCCAACTAGGGTTGTAGCTTGGCTAGTAATAATAATAATACTGTGATAAGATAAAAAAATACTGTAAATAAAGCTTAAGGTTTAAAGGCCGCTCATGAATGGCAGAGGACAAAGGACAGTGACCTTGCCCTATCAAGCAGGACAATACCCTAGAGACTGACCATATATACATATGACCAGCACCCAATCTAGGACCAAGGAGGGCCAGGCAATGGCTGCTGATGACTCAGCAGATAGACCAATAGGCTCCCCCAAACCTCCCATCCTTTGCTCACAAGGATGGTGATGTTGCAGCAGCCAAAGCAACTATCGAGTTGGAGTGGGACTAACCCCAGTCGGGCGTTCACCAGTCAGGGACGTTACCACATCGGCCACCCCAACATCATTCAAACCAGTAAGAAAAACAACATTTGCAAAAACCTGATGTTATTTCATATGAAACGGGACTTTTTATCGACCTTCGTAGCTGAAAACCTCAGGCATGAGGTTGGGTTAGGTCTACCCTAGACAAAATTTATCAAATTTTGACTCGCAAACAATTTCATGGAACCTATTAAGTTTGCAAGTTGAGGACCTTCTCGTACACACCACAGACAATAATCTAGAATACTTTAAGAATGATCTCTCAACATCCCAATCTCCCACATGTAGCTCAATTGAAGGAGTATCACTGTTGTTGGCCTAGTAAGGGTGTAACCCAACCAGTCTTAAGACTTCAAGCTTATTCATAGAAAACCAGTTATGTAGAGTTTACCTTTTATTTAAACTCAAAACTGTTAAGAGTTTAATTTTACTTGCTTTTTTGCAATGTTCAAATTTATCAAAATTCACTTTTGACCCACGTGATCAGGAAATTTTCCGACCTGTCACAGTCAAAAGTGAAAAGTTAGATTTCAAACTAGTGTCTATATTGTTTATTGAAAAGGTAAAACTCAACGAGAAAACTGGACGAGAAATACTGCATCGAACGTAAGTTTGTCTACAATGAACTTGAGCTGCCAAATTCCTGATATTTTTTCCCCCAAATTAATGGCAATTGGTAATACTTGCATAATGAAATTTAATGGGTATTTTTCAATTTTTTTTTTTCAGCCTTCACATTGTACCTATTCCTTACGTCAAAAACTCCATACCGAAATCCGAATCCAATTATTTGAAGGGGACTCAAAATAGCCCTCGAATTCAGTCTTTCTTTATAAACCCCCTAATTCTAACAGACTATCCATGAAGCTACACCAAGACTTTATTTTGCCTTGTCAATACTGCCCCACAGTCAGATAGTAATCGGCTGGCCTGGACTTCCTCGAATCACTATCGTCACAGTCTTCTGCCAGAGGAAAAGTTCTCTAAAAGGAAGATACATTGGAGTATTTATTGGGCCTTTTGTTGATTTAGCAGAACTTCGTACCAGTTTTTCCTGATGATGGATATTCTTTCATCATATGAGAAGATATGGGGTTTGAATCTCCATTTAAAGATACTATAACTACTTTACGACCATGTCTCCAGGCCATAATTATTTTAATAATCAAGAAAATTTAACGGAGAGGTATTATTTGCCAAAATCTCCCTTCTAAAAAACCAAAATTTGTCCTGATCGCCTATTGGAACACCCTTGAAGTTTTACGTTTAAATTTTTCAAGAAGATTGCCGATGAAACTAATCAGTAAATAGAGGCAAAGTCGATAAAGAAGAGGCCTGCGAAAAAACTATTTGGGAAAAGCTGGCAAAAAAATAAGCATATAGGAGATAATCAATCTCCATGGTGTAATCATCATTATGACCATTCAGACTGATTTTTTTCTCCCATGCAATGTTTAATGAAGGCTCAATCTTCAGTTCAGATTTGTTTAAAAGCCACTCATGAATGAGAGAGGCAAGGAACAGTGATACTGCCCTAGCAAGCAGGACAATGCCTTTGAGACTGACCATATATCAAATGATCAGCAACCAAGCTAGGACCAGGGTGGGCCAAGCAATGGCTGCTGAAGACTCAGCAGGTAGACCTATAGGCTTCTTGAAACATCCCCATTCTTAGTTCACAAGGTTGGTGAGGTTGCAGACTAAACGAACTAATGAGTTTGAGTGGGACTCGAAACCCCGTCTGGCGATCACCAGGCAGACACGTGACTAATTAGGCTACAACAACCCCAAAGTAGGATTCAGGAAGTGGAAAAATTGAGACTATTACTCTCAAATTAAGTTTTTATTTAAATCATGTGTCCATAAATAGTTGCTACCTACCAAATAGATCACCATTTTCCATAACTGTAAAGGATAATGCCCCTTATCATTCACAAAAGTAGATAAACCCCTACCACAGCATCAAACAAGGAAAAAATTAGATGACTCGTCAAAAATGGGGCTGCACCAAGAGACTAAATGTCAAATTTTTAGAAAGGTAAAGGTAAACTCAGAAATACAACACACAAAGAGATTGATAAAATTGCAGTAGAAAACAGTCACAAGGTTATCAATCTTTCCTTACTCAGTACTGTATAATGAATAAGAACCGACTAAGGCGAATGAGTAGCGAAGAATACTGCATACCAGTAATGAAGGACAGTATCTGAGCTTGTGAGGGGACAAAGATCAGTTTCATTATCTGTCTGCTAAGACTAGGAATCTCATAGAGAATAACCCTGGGCCCCCTGTGCAGGATGACCTTAAGAGGCCGAACATAGTCTACCAACACACAGCCTGTATATTTGATGCGCCTCTCGAAAAGGTTGTCTTTTGTTCAAGAGGCTATCAGAATGCATTAACAGAAAACACGTAACTAATATGTTGAGGCAACATGCTATCAATGTGAAAATTATTGGCAGCGCTCCCAATGGTGGGGAGATAAGAATTTCAGAATCTGCATATTCAAAAAGAAAAGGCAAACATGAACAAGTCAGATGTTCATACTGCCGATGGCCCATTGCCATGTTTACTTGAAAATACCGAGAAATATAGACTTTGCCGCCGGTTTCTTCAAACAGACCTGCCCCACGGACATATCATGACTGGGCATTGAGGAATCTGATGGAAAATTTGGCTGCCTTTGAGTCGGTAAACCCACTTGATCAATTCCACAAGATTCCTGGATTCCTTAACTGGAAGAACCTACCACACCAACCATGGAAAACACAGACCAAGACAAACCTAGAGACGAGATCTTTGGGATTAGTCACCAATTTCCTGGTACAGAGCCATCCCATAGTTATACGTTTAGTCGGTTAAATTGCTAGATCACTTGAAAAAACACGATCGGTACTGTATTAAGAGTCCTTTTCTTTTTTTGCTGTTCAGGTGTCCTCAATGCTCGTGCTCTGTGGGGTCCTAGTATGTAGAATACTGGACAGGGGGCCTTTGTATATCAGCGGCCAGTTCCTCGAGAGTTCATTAAAAATGGATGTCAACTAACCTAAACTTTCGTCCCCTAACCTAACCTACAAGCCGTATCCTTCCCTACTTACAACGCCTCCCTGCGACCCCCCTTACACTACCGTATTCAAAGTTAGACATAATAAAACATACAGGTGGCCGCTACCACACACACACACCCCCTGGACAACAACTAAACCAATAGATTCATAAAAATTTCATTCTGTTCTAATCACCATAAAACAAAGTTTCATTATATTTTTACACAGCTTAATGGCGGTCAAGGGCCTGTCCCAACGAACTGCAAAGGCTCCTTATTCTTATTTTGTAATCTACCTATTAACTTTAATATTAATAATGATTGTGTTCATACAAAACACTATAAAAATGACAATGCAACTATTTTGGCTATGGCCTTCAGAGGGAGATAATCTTTAAATAGGTCATTAATTCGCAAAGGAGGTCACAAGCACATAACGGACCGAGAAGGTATACCACAAAGTAAAGCTTGAAATACGGCACTGCGCCTTTTTGTCTTTGGATACATCGCGACCTTCTCTATATATTAAATAGAATTATGTCCACAATGATGGGAGAGTCACCTACAAAATATATATTAGGGTTGTATGTATGATAGCGGCCACCTGTATGTATTATTATGTCTAACTTAGACTACGGTAGTGTAAATGGGGTCGCAGGAGGCATTAGCCCCACCCGTTAGGTAAGGACACGGATTATAGGTTGGGGGGGAAAGTTTAGGTTAGTTGATGTCCATTTTTAGGAAACGCGTGAGGAAGTGGCCGCTGATATACAAAGGCTCCATATATCCGTTATTTTTTCAACATTAATAGCAATTTCTGTTGGAACTCCTGTAGTAAGATTTGTAACGGTAAATAAGTGAAGCACGATATCCCCAGTGCCTGTAGTAAGACTTGTACGGTAAATTACTCTAGCACAATATCCCCAAGACATTAAGATTAGCAGTTGTAAAAGAATTAGCCTTATGATAAGTTTCTTACTCAATTCTTCGTAGAATCCATACCCTAATTAAATACTGACTAGATATGCATCTTGCTTTTCAAATTAGGGTTGTAGCTTAGCTATTAATAATAATAAGGGTAGTTTGTAGCGCTACGGCCAAGCGTCCTAATTTGCTTATTATCGCTCTGACTGTTATCTTGTATAGAATAAAAACGTTTGGAAATGGTCTACGGATCATAAATATGTTGTGTAAGGGGGGTCCGGGGGGGGGGGGGGGGGCAGCCCCTTGGGTAAGGATACGGCTTTTAGCATAGGTTAGGTGGGTTTTTCAAGTTAGCTTCCCCAGCCAAAATCGTTTTAAGAACGACGGCCACAGATCAGAATATTCCAGTTTTCTACGGGATCTGGCCGTCACCCTACAAAGGCTCCAATAATAATAACAATAATAAAACAAGGGTTGTAGCTTAGCTAGTAATAACAATAATAAAACAAGGGTTGTAGCTTACCTAGTAATAATAATAAAACAAGGGTAGTGGCTTAGCTAGTAATAATAATAAAACAAGGGTTGTAGCTTAGGTAGTAGTAATAATAATAAAACAAGGGTAGTGGCTTAGCTAGTAATAATAAAACAAGGGTTGTAGCTTAGCTAGTAATAATAATAAAACAAGGGTTGTAGATTAGCTAGTAATAATAATAAACTAGGGTTGTAGCTTAGCTAGTAATAACAATAAACTAGGGTTGTAACTTAGCTACTACTAGTAGTAATAATAATAATAATAAAACAAGGGTTGTAGCTTAGCTAGTAATAATAATAATAATAATAATAATAGTAATAATAATAATAATAATAATGGCATAATCAACACCAGCCAAGCAGTCGAAGATTGACTGCATTCAAGTGCAAAAATAGACATGACGTAACAAAAACCGTATATAATACGATTGAAATTGCAACAATAGAAGCTCATTACAGAACATTTCATAATCTGTAAAACAAAACATCAAGGCCAAAGACCTTCGAAGGCCTAGAAAAGGTCACGTAAACACAAGGGACTCGGTAACAGTAAGAAAATCCTAAAAAATCCTCACCAGTTATTCTGCTAGGATTTGGTTTAGGCATAACAGCGTCGGTCGAGGTAAATGTAACGTTGCGAACTGAAGTCCTGCTAAGCTGCCTTGCCCCGCGGGATGCAGAGGAAGCAACGGCTTGCATAGGGCGTAATAGGTTCGCAGACATTTTGGTTATGGACGAGAATA
>NW_027171114.1:119284-169999 GCF_036898095.1 Palaemon carinicauda
TACGAGGGTAGGAAGTGATTTGAAAAATAAGAAGTGGGATCAACATAAAAACTACAAAATATAAAAGCTACAATGAAGAGAATAAGTAGTAGTTTTGGAAAGAAGTGAAGAGAGTAAGGAAGGCTGGCTCAAGAATTGAAGAGACAGTGAAAGATGGAAATGGAAGGTTGTTAAAAGGAGAGGCGGCAAGGAAAAGATGGGCGGAATATTTTGAAAGTTTACTGAATGTTGAGGATAATAGGGAGGCAGATATAATTGCTGTTCCAAGTGTTGAGGTGCCAGTGATGGGAGATGAGAATGAGAGAGAGATTACAATGGGTGAAGTGAGGAGAGCACTAGATGAAACGAGAGTAGGAAACGCGTCTGGTATGGATGGTGTGAGAGCTCAGATGTTGAAGGAGGGGGGTGTGACTGTACTTGAATGGTTGGTGAGATTGTTTAATGTGTGTTTTGTGTTGTCAATGGTACCAGTAGATTGGGTTTGTGCATGTATTGTACCACTATATAAGGGTAAGGGAGATGTGCATGAGTGTTGTAATTCAAGAGGTATTAGTTTGTTAAGCGTAGTTGGAAAAGTGTATGGTAGAGTAATGATTAATAGGATCAAGGATAAAACAGAGAATGCAATCTTAGAAGTACAGGGTGGTTCAGATTTTTACAGTAAGGCAGATATGCAAGAAATATTTAGCAAAAGGTATGGAGGTGTATGTTGCGTTTATGGATCTGGAGTAAGCGTATGATAGAGTTGATAGGGAAGCAATGTGGAATGTGATGAGGTTATATGGAGTTGGTGGAAGGTTGTTGCAAGCAGTGAAAAGTTTCTACAAAGGTAGTAAAGCATGTGTTAGGATAGGAAATGAAGTGAGTGATTGGTTTCCGGTGAGAGTGGGGCTGAGACAGGGATGTGTGATGTCACTGTGGTTGTTTAACTTTATGTTGATGGAGTGGTGAGAGAGGTGAATGCTCGAGTGCTTGGACGAGGATTAAAACTGGTAGACGAGAATGACCATGAATGGGAGGTAAATCAGTTGTTGTTTGCGGATGATACTGTACTGGTTGCAGACAGAGAAGAGAAGCTTGGCCGATTAGTGACAGAATTTGGAAGTGTGTGTGAGAGAAGGAAGTTGAGAGTTAATGTGGGTAAGAGTAAGGTTATGAGATGTACGAGAAGGGAAGGTGGTGCGAGGTTGAATGTCATGTTAAATGGAGTTACTTGAGGAGGTGGATTAGTTTAAATACTTTGGGTCTGTTGTTGCAGCAAATGGTGACGTGGAAGCAGATGTACGTCAGAGTGAATGAAGGATGCAAAGTGTTGGGGGCAGTTAAGGGAGTAGTAAAAAATAGAGGGTTGGGCATGAATGTAAAGAGAGTTCTGTATGAGAAAGTGATTGTCCCAATTGTGATGTATGGATCGGAGTTGTGGGGAATGAAAGTGATGGAGAGACAGAAATTGAATGTGTTTGAGATGAAATGTCTAAGGCAGTGGTTCTTAACCCCTGGGTCGCGACCCAAATTTCGGTCGCCAAGCCATTTAAATGGGTCACCAAGGATTTGTGGACTTCCTATTTTCCCAATATTCCTATTCAAAATATCATCAAAGTATTAATCCTGAATGTAGAATTCTTAAGTCATTATTATCTTATGTTAAGCAAAACATTGAGACAGACGATTTGATCGAGGTGAAAAAACTACCAACATCTCCTCTTGCCTTTTAAATCTAACCGTTGGTGGAGGGAAGGAGGAGGGGGAGGTGGAGGAAGTCAGGAGCTGATGTGTCAGTGTCCAGAGTTGGCAACTGAGCGCTTTTGGTGCTAGATTTAGTGCTTTCAATGCAAGGTCGTGATCAGACATTGGTTGAGCTTTCTGAGAAGCTATTAGCATTCAAAGGAAAACTGAAGTTGTGGATGAATAAAATAAAATCTGGGAAGACTGCATCATTTCTATCTTTTAAACTACTTCTGGAGGATGACAGATTTTCTCTCATCCAAGTCCAAGGCATTATTGAGGGACATATATCTGAGCTAATTAGAGTGTTTGATCATTACATTCCAGAAAATACGCTCAACTACAGTTGGGTAAGATACCCCTTCAACATTGAAGCTGAAGACTTGACTGATGATATCGCAAACATCAGCAAGCTACAGGAGGAGCTTATCGAGATCCAAATGACGCAACACTTCATTACAATTTCAAAAGGCAAAAGGAATCACTGAGCTCATTTTGGATCAAAGTTCACAAAGAAAAGCCCAATCTTGGAGGTGAAGCCCTGAAAACGCTAATTCCCTTTGCTACAACTTTCCTGTGTGAGGCAGGATTTTCAGCTCTCACATTCATAAAGACAAAATACAGAAACCGTTTGCAACCAGAGGATGACCTAAGATGCAGCCTATCATCAAAATCATCCAGATTTGAAGAGCTGACCAAAACAATCCAGTGTCAAGGATCTCATTGATTTTAACCACTTCACTACGGACGAAGGGACGAGGAGGAGGAGGAATGGAGGGAGCGAAAGAAGGGGTGAAGGAAAGGAGACAGAGGGGTAAGGAATGGACAGATTGAAATGAGGGATGAAGGTAGGGAAAGGGACAATTAGGAACAGAGGAATCGGAGAAACAAAGGAAGGAAGAGAAGTGGAGGGCAGAAGCACGGATGGAAGGGGTTAATATGTTATTTTCATTAGTAAAATAAATTTTTGAATATACTTACCCGGTGATCATATAGCTGTCAGCTCTGCTGCCCGACAGAAAAACCTACGGACGGAATACGCCAGCAATCGCTATACAGGTGGGGGTGTACATCAACAGCGCCATCTGTCGAGCAGGTACTCAAGTACTCGATGTCAACACAGAACCAATTTTCTCCTCGGTCCACTGGGTCTCTATTGGGGAGGAAGGGTGGGTCCTTTAATTTATGATCACCGGGTAAGTATATTCAAAAATTTATTTTACTAATGAAAATAACATTTTTCAATATTAAACTTACCCGGTGATCATATAGCTGATTCACACCCAGGGGGGTGGGTAGAGACCAGCATATATGTTAACATTAAGAGCTAAGTATTTCGTATTTCATTTTAGCAGTTATTCAAAATAACAAACATAAAATTAATAAGTACCTGGTAAGGAAGTCGACTTGAACAATTACTCTGCCTTTTTAAGTACGTCTTCCTTACTGAGCCTCGCGATCCTCACAGGATGCTGAGCGACTCCTAGGAGCTGAAGTATGAAGGGTTGCAACCCATACTAAAGGACCTCATCAAAACCTCTAATCTAGGCGCTTCTCAAGAAAGAATTTGACCACCCGCCAAATCAACCAGGATGCGAAAGGCTTCTTAGCCTTCCGGACAACCCAAAAAACAACAATAAAAAACATTTCAAGAGAAAGATTAAAAAGGTTATGGGATTATGGGAATGTAGTGGTTTAGCCCTCACCCACTACTGCACTCGCTGCTACGAATGGTCCCAGGGTGTAGCAGTTCTCGTAAAGAGACTGGACATCTTTAAGGTAAAATGATGCGAACACTGACTTGCTTCTCCAATAGGTTGCATCCATTACACTCTGCAGAGATCTGTTTTGTTTGAAGGCCACTGAAGTCGCGACAGCTCTAACTTCATGTGTCCTTACCTTCAGCAAAGCATGGTCCTCCTCATTCAGATGGGAATGAGCTTCTCGAATCAAAAGTCTGATATAATAAGAAACTGCATTCTTCGACATAGGTAAAGAAGGTTTCTTAATGGCACACCATAAAGCTTCTGACTGTCCACGTAATGGTTTAGTACGTTTCAAATAGTACTTAAGAGCTCTTACAGGGCATAGTACTCTTTCTTGTTCATTTCCAACCAAATTAGAAAGGCTTGGAATCTCGAACGATTTGGGCCAAGGACGAGAAGGAAGTTCGTTTTTGGCTAAAAAACCAAGCTGTAAGGAACATGTAGCCGTTTCAGATGTAAATCCAATGTTCCTGCTGAAGGCGTGTATCTCACTGACTCTTTTAGCTGTTGCTAAGCAGACGAGGAAAAGAGTCTTCAAAGTAAGATCTTTAAAAGAGGCTGATTGAAGTGGTTCGAACCTTGCTGACATAATGAACCTTAGTACCACGTCTAAGTTCCAACCTGGTGTGGCCAACCGACGCTCCTTCGAGGTCTCAAAAGACTTAAGGAGGTCCTGTAGATCTTTGTTGTTGGAAAGATCTAAGCCTCTGTGACGGAAGACTGTTGCCAACATGCTTCTGTAACCTTTGATCATGGGAGCTGAAAGGGATCTTTCCTTCCTTAGGTATAAAAGGAAGTCAGCTATCTGAGTTACAGAGGTACTGGTTGAGGATACTGATTTTGACTTGCACCAGCTTCGGAAGACTTCCCACTTCGACTGGTAGACTTTGAGAGTGGATGTCCTCCTTGCTCTAGCAATCGCTCTGGCTGCCTCCTTCGAAAAGCCTCTAGCTCTCGAGAGTCTTTCGATAGTCTGAAGGCAGTCAGACGAAGAGCGTGGAGGCTTGGGTGTACCTTCTTTACATGCGGCTGACGCAGAAGGTCCACTCTTAGAGGAAGTGTTCTGGGAACGTCTACTAGCCATTGCAGTACCTCGGTGAACCATTCTTTCGCGGGCCAGAGGGGAGCAACCAACGTCAACCTTGTCCCTTCGTGAGAGGCGAACTTCTGCAGTACTCTGTTGACAATCTTGAACGGGGGGAATGCATAAAGGTCTAGATGGGACCAATCCAGAAGAAAGGCATCTATGTGAACTGCTGCTGGGTCCGGAATCGGTGAGCAATAATTTGGGAGCCTCTTGGTCATCGAGGTTGCGAACAGATCTATGGTAGGCTGACCCCATAAGGCCCATAGTCTGTTGCAAACATTCTTGTGAAGGGTCCACTCTGTTGGGATGATTTGACCCTTCCGGCTGAGGCGGTCTGCCATGACATTCATGTCGCCTTGAATGAACCTCGTTACTAGGGATATGTTTCGATCTCTTGACCAGGTGAGGAGGTCCCTTGCGATCTCGTACAACGTCATCGAATGAGTCCCTCCTTGCTTGGAGATGTACGCCAAGGCTGTGGTGTTGTCGGAGTTCACCTCCACCACCTTGCCTAGAAGGAGGGACTTGAAGCTTCTCAAGGCCAGATGAACTGCCAGTAGCTCCTTGCAGTTGATGTGCAACGTTCTTTGATCCGCATTCCACGGGCCCGAGCATTCCCGACCGTCCAATGTCGCACCCCAGCCCGTGTCCGATGCGTCCGAGAAGAGAAGGTGGTCGGGGGTCTGAACAGCCAGTGGCAGACCCTCCTTGAGGAGAATGTTGTTCTTCCACCAAGTCAGTGAAGACTTCATCTTCTCGGAAATAGGAACCGAGACCGCTTCTAGCGTCTTGTCCTTTCTCCAGTGAGCAGCTAGGTGAAACTGAAGGGGTCGGAGGTGGAGTCTCCCTAACGCGATGAACTGGTCCAGTGATGAAAGCGTCCCTATCAGACTCATCCACTGTCTGACTGAACATCGGTCCTTCTTCAGCATGGACTGGATGCATTCTTGGGCTTGACTGATTCTGGGGGCCGACGGAAAAGCCCGAAAAGCTTGACTCTGAATCTCCATTCCTAGGTATACTATAGATTGGGATGGGACGAGTTGGGACTTTTCCAAATTGACCAGGAGACCCAATTCCTTGGTCAGATCCAGAGTCCATTTTAGATTCTCCAGACAGCGACGACTTGACGCAGCTCTTAAAAGCCAGTCGTCCAAATAGAGGGAGGCTCTGATGTTTGCTAAATGCAGGAATTTGGCAATATTCCTCATCAGTTTGGTAAAAACTAGAGGTGCCATGCTTAGGCCAAAGCACAGGGCTTGGAACTGGTATACAACCTTCCCGAAAACGAACCTTAGAAAAGTTTGGGAATCTGGGTGGATGGGGACGTGAAAGTAAGCGTCCTTTAGGTCTAACGAGACCATCCAGTCTTCCTTCCTGACCGATGCTAGAACCGACTTTGTCGTCTCCATGGTGAACGTCTGCTTTGTGACAAAGACATTCAGAGCACTGACGTCTAGCACCGGTCTCCACCCTCCTGTCTTCTTCGCCACTAAGAAGAGACGGTTGTAGAAGCCCGGGGATTGATGGTCCCGGACTATGACTACCGCTCCCTTTTGTAGTAAGAGAGACACCTCTTGCTGTAAAGCTAGCCTCTTGTCCTCCTCTCTGTACCTGGGAGAGAGGTCGATGGGAGTTGTTGCTAGAGGGGGCTTGCGCAAGAATGGAATCCTGTACCCCTCTCTGAGTAACTTCACAGACTGGACGTCTGCGCCCCTGTTCTCCCAGGCCTGCCAGTAGTTCTTGAGCCTGGCTCCCACTGCTGTCTGAAGAAGGTGGCAGTCAGACTCTGCCTTTAGAGGACTTGGAACCCTTCTTCTTGCTCCCGCGTTGACTTCCGGCATGAGCACCTCCTCTGCCGGAGGCTCTGCCACGAAAGGGCGGAATGAACCTTGACGCTGGAGTGTCCATCCTGGGTCTAGGTACGGAGGGCAAAGGGTTGGCTTTGCGTGCGGATGACGCCACCAGGTCATGAGTGTCTTTCTGGATCAAGGAGGCGGCAATCTCCTTGATCAACTCTTCAGGGAAGAGACACTTCGAGAGCGGAGCAAACATAAGTTCCGACTTTTGACAAGGGGTGACTCCCGCTGACAAGAAGGAGCAAAGGTGATCCCGCTTCTTGAGGACCCCGGACACGAAAGAAGCCGCAAGCTCACTAGAACCATCCCGTATGGCTTTGTCCATGCAGGACATAATGAGCATGGAAGTTTCCTTATCAGAAGGGGAGGTCTTCCTGCTCAACGCTCCCAAACACCAGTCCAAGAAGTTAAAGACTTCGAATGCACGGAAAACTCCTTTCATAAGATGGTCCATATCCGAAGGAGTCCAGCAAATCTTGGAGCGTCTCATAGCCAGCCTGCGGGGAGAGTCTACCAGACTTGAGAAGTCGCCCTGGGCAGAGGCAGGAACTCCCAAGCCGAGAACTTCTCCCGTGGCATACCAGACGCTAGATCTGGAAGCAAGCTTGGCCGGGGGAAACATGAAGGTTGTCTTCCCAAGTTGCTTTTTGGACTGCAACCACTCTCCCAGTACCCTTAAAGCTCTCTTGGACGAGCGAGCGAGTACGAGCTTCGTAAAGGCAGGAGCTGCTGACTGCATGCCTAAAGCGAACTCAGAGGGAGGCGAGCGTGGTGCTGCAGACACAAACTGATCCGGATATAAATCCTTGAACAGCGCAAGCACTTTCCTAAAGTCTAAGGAGGGAGGCGTGGTCTTGGGTTCGTCGATGTCCGAGTGTTGGTCGTCAAGATGTGCAGCTTCGTCATCATCAGAGTCCATCGTCTGAATGTTGAGGAGGAAGAGGCAACGGAGTAGGTAAATGCTGGACGGCTGAGTCCGGCAGCACGGGTGCATGCGTGGCTGCACTGGACCCAACATCATGCCACTGTTGGTCAGTCTGAGAACTGGCAACAACCATAGCTGAGTGGGGGCGCAAAGCGTCTACTCCCGACTGTGGTCGGATAGCGGAGACCACCGTGGGTTGCGGAGGCTGACGCACCGCGTCAAAACACGGCAGCTTAACTCCACCCTCCTGTTGTTGTGGTAGCACACGCACGTCAACGGAGGGTTCCGTGCGTCTGTGAACGTCATCATGCGTCTGGCAGGGTCGACTGCGCATGGGTGGAGGAGCTCTCACAGCTGGAGTGTGGGAGCAGGCAGCCTCAGCGTCTGCTGGGCGCACAACCGTGGTTGGTTGTAGGCTAACGGGTGAAGCGTCAACCTTCTCCGCACGAAACTCCTGCATAACAGCAGCTAACTGAGTCTGCATAGACTGCAGCAAAGACCACTTAGGGTCTACAAGAGCTGGTGCGGCAACAGACGGAGTTACTGCCTGTTGCGGTACCACTTTGCCTCTCTTAGGAGGTGTGCAGTCGTCGGAGGACTGCAGCGAGTCCGAACTGACCCAGTGGCTACACCTGGGCCGTTGGACTTGCTCGGAAGGGACCTTGCGTTTAAGAGGCCGTGAGACCTTGGTCCATCGTTTCTGGCGAGAAACCTCTTCCGCAGACGAGGAATGAACGGGCTCACTCGTCTTCTTGTGGGTGGGACGATCTAGGAAAGATACATCCGAAACCACGGAGGGAACGTCTGTCCGCTGATTAAAGCCTGTCGAACCCTTTGGTCGTACGACATTGCTTCTCCCCTGGGCTTGGGAGCTTGCAAGAGGTCCCGGACTGGGAGGACGACAGGCATGAACAGACGCACCCTCATGCGTAACACTGACACTTTTCACTGCACTGACACTCACTTCACTTCCCACTGCACTTTTACCTTTCAACTCCCTGACGTCAGCCATGAGTTGATTGCGGTCATTCGCCAATGACTCGACTCTCTCACCTAGAGCCTGGATGGCACGCATCATATCTGCCATTGAAGGTTGATGAGAGCTAGCAGGGGGGTCGGGTGCAACCACTACAGGGGAAGGAATAGGTTGTGGGGCATGGGGAGAGGAAAAATCAATTGAGCGAGACGAACTCCTCCTGATCCTATCCTTCTCTAGCCTACGTGCATATTTCAGGAATTCTTGAAAATCGAATTCCGAAAGCCCAACGCATTCCTCACATCGATCTTCCAATTGACAGGCTTTACCCCTACAATTGGAACAAATGGTGTGCGGATCGATAGAGGCCTTCGGAAGACGCCTTGAACAGTCCCTAGCGCTACACTTCCTGTACTTGGGGACTTGAGAAGGGTCAGACATCTTGAATTAGTCAAAGGGGGGAATTCAAAATCTATCCAAGTCGTCAACAAATAATCCAAAATCCAATAAAAGAATGCAAGGAAGTATTGAAGATAACTTCTGCACAGCGATAGCTAATAACCAGAAATGAATACTTCACCAAATAACGTGAAAATCAATCCAGAAAACAAGAGCGTATTTAGCAGGTCTTGCCGGTGGCACGACAGAGAGAAAATTGGTTCTGTGTTGACATCGAGTACTTGAGTACCTGCTCGACAGATGGCGCTGTTGATGTACACCCCCACCTGTATAGCGATCGCTGGCGTATTCCGTCCGTAGGTTTTTCTGTCGGGCAGCAGAGCTGACAGCTATATGATCACCGGGTAAGTTTAATATTGAAAAACTATATTTCATGTCAAATAGTCTTGTATGAATAATTTCCCTTTTCAACAATGGTAAATTATAGCCTAATTATACATTTTTTTTATATTAAGAAACATTTTAATTTTTATTTAAAAAAATCTCAGTGCTCTGTTTTATTTCTCATGGATCATTATTATATAGATGCACTACTTGCATTAATAAAAATTTTGGCAAGTGATTTTTGTTTCTGTCACACGTTTTTGCAAGCACAAGTATTTTATAATTTAAATCAAAGTATTTATGAAGGTAAGGGTCGCCATGGTTGATCTGGACAGGATTTTGGGTCGCAGCCATAAAAGGTTAGGAACCACTGGTCTAAGGAGTATGGCAGGTGTATCTCGAGTAGATAGGGTTAAGAACGAAGTAGCGAGGGTGAGAACGGGTGTAAGAAATGAGTTAGCAGCTAGAGTGGATATGAATATGTTGAGGTGGTTTGCCCATGTTGAGAGAATGGAAAATGGCTGTCTGCTAAAGAAGGTGATGAATCCAAGAGTTGATGGGAGAAGTACAAGAGGAAGGCCAAGGTTTGGGTGGATGGATAGAGTGAAGGAAGCTCTGGGTGATAGGAGGATAGATGTGAGAGAGTCAAGAGAGCGTGCTAGAAACAGGAATGATGGCGAGCGATTGTGATGCAGTTCCAGTAGGCCCTGCCGCTTCCTGCGGTGCTTTGGATGACCGCGGAGGTACCAGCAGTAGGGGATTCAGTGTTATGAAGCTTCATCTGTGGTGGATAATGGGGGAGGGTGGGCTGTGGCACGCCTAGCAGTACAAGCCGAACTCGGCTGAGTCCCTTATCAGGCTGGGAGGAACGTAGAGAGGAGAGGTCCCCTTTTCTGTTGCATTTGTTTGATGTTGGCTAACCCCCAAAATTGAGGGAAAGTGCCTTGGTATATGTAGTTAACCCCTTCAGTGAAGAAGAATTGTTTGGTAATCTCATTGTTGTCAGGTGTATGAGGACAGAGGGGAATCTGTAAAGAATAGGCCAGACTATTCAGTGTATGTCTAGGCAAAGGGAAAGTGAACCGTAACCAGAGAGAAGGATCTAATATAGTACTGTCTGGCTAGTTAAAGGACCACATAACACTCTTAACGGGTGGCTGGTGCACTGGCCAACCCACTACCTACATTACAAGGTCTTCAGGGGATTATCTTTAATACTTCTCAGAAGTACCTGAAACCACAAATTAATTCATCATCATCATCATCGACTATGCCTATTGAAGCAAAGATCCTCATTAATTAAACAAACTAATAATGTTACCACATATCTTGCAGAATTTTAGAGAGAGAGAGAGAGAGAGAGAGAGAGAGAGAGAGAGAGAGAGAGAGAGAGAGAGAGAGAGAGAGAGAGAGAATTCCTAGCTATAAAGATCTAAATATTATACTCACTATGCAGTTATTGAGACTACCAGTCCTTTCAGATCCCAAGGTATTTTTTTTCATCTCTCAGTTCGAACCTTTTCCAAAAGATGAAGTTTGTCGATTCTTTGGCCTTCACTTCAGCAATGCCAATCTTCACGACCTGTAAATGAGAAAAATTGTCAATATTTCTCTCTTGAAAACCACAAGAATATTAAAACATGATCTTGCTATGATAACTGATCCAAGTACAGAACTTGTTCATGGTGTCTGTACATTACAAACAACACATGAAACGGCAAAGTATACTTTTTAAATGCATGTTCCATAGAGTACAAACCAATCTCTGCCTATTTTTTTTTACAAACCAATATCTGCCTTACTTTTGTAAACGCGTTGGACCAGAAAACTTTTTAAAGGAGAACCTCTAATATGATCTGGTCCATTAACTTAGACAATCATTGAAGATCCAAGAGAAGGAGGGCACTCCAAAATCAAACCATTGTTCTCTAGTCTCAGGTAGTGCCATAACCTCTGTACCATGGTCAACCTCCACTATCTTAGGTTGGAGTTCTCTTGCTTGAGGACATACTCAGGCAGACTATTCTATGTTTCCTTATTTCCTTTCATCACTGGACTATTTGTCATTTTGGGCTTATAGCCTCCTGCTTTCCTAACTAGGGTTGTAGCTTAGCTAGTAATAATAATAATAAAGACAAGAACAGTTATGAACTCAGGCTCAGCCAGGGGTAAAATGGCAGGACCAAGAGAAGTTGAAATTGCCCCAAAGACGATTTACCAGAAGATTGATACCTGAAGAATGCAGCAGTTTCCAAAAGCATATAACCAACAAAACCATTGGGATAGAAAGCAGAAAAAAGGAGGCAAAGATCTGTGTCATGGGGTTGGACATATTTCTATCTAAGGGATCAGATATATTACTGTATTAGATTTTGTATGATTACTGATGCACTTTCTCTTTAGATGATGATAATTTCAAATCACGACGGTATGGCGATTCCTTAAAATATACTAGACGCAGATGATTCTTGAGCTTCATATCCTGCATACTGTCTGAGGAGCAGTCAAACCAAGCAGAGTAAGATTACAGGCCAAAAAGTTACTGCTTATATTGCTTAACCCTTTTATCCCCAAAGGACGTACTGGTACGTTTCACAAAACTCGTCCCTTTACCCCCATGGACGTACTGCTATGTTCTTGCAAAAAACTGCTGTTTACATTTTTTTTTTTCCATATTTTTGATAATTTTTTGAGAAACTTCAGACATTTTCCAAGAGAATGAGACCAACCTGACCTCTCTATGACAAAAATTAAGGCTGTTAGAGCAATTTAAAAAAAATATACTGCAAAATGTGCTAAAAAAAAAAAAATAACCCCTAGGGGTTAGGGGTTGGAAATTTCCAAATAGCCCAATGACGGGTTAAGTAATTATCCTTAATTACAAGTTTAGAAAAACCAGATAGATTTCTAAAGTAATCACCCACCATATTGTGGTTCACCTATTGATTTCTCAGTAAATCTTGGATTTATGAATAACTGTAAATCTATATCAGACTTCTCTTTATATACCAACTATTTTATTGTTAAGTGACTTTATTGAGTTTATAAAAAGCTTCAAGTTATAAGGCTAATCAATAAAAATGAAAAATTATATAAAAAAATACGGAAAAAACCATCTTGGATATCTGCATGTACTTTAGAGCTTTCACAGAGGGACTTGGAACATAACACTGAGATAGCCGAGAGATTACTGTACTGCGCTGTGGGAATAAAAGGCACCTTTACTTTACTCACTAAAATAGAGGATGAGAAAGAAAAAATGCTGTTGGACCAACATAAGAAAATAATAACCGAATGTGATACAGGGAAGAAAAATTAAACATTAATTCTAGATTAACCAACAAATTAAAATAGATAGCAGTAACAGTTCTAGCTTAAGGTAACCAAAAGAGGATTATTTTGTATAAAAATTGCACCATAACATAGAGTTGGTACAAATAAGATAACCACCACTATGTAAGGATGCAAATTAATGAGGAAAACGATGTAGCTTGTGGCTATAACAAGACAGCATGCCAAGAGAAGATGGAAGCCTTTGAGGTCACAGGGGAAAGAGTTCATTATAAGGGTGATGTATCTGGACATTGCCAACTTACAAAAGGAATGAAGCTCCCAAGAGAATACCTTCAATTGAGAGTTCACAGAAAAACACATGTAACACCCAAGTACTGTATTGCTTAATAAAAGAAAAACTTCAATTAAATAAAAAATATCAGTCATGTTACATTAAGAGTGGCACTTCTCAATGGTAACGAGGATCAAATGGAAAGAATTAAAAGTTGAAAGGCAAAAAATTGAATAACATATTGCCAACTATTTTGGACCAAGCACCTTCAAAAATGAACAAGGAGAAGTTTATCCAAATGGGCTAAATCTTCATTTAGAGGGCAATCACATAAAAGACTGCCAAGTATATAACCCCTAAACATTTTACATTACCAACTGAATAGTCGACCAAAAGGAAACCAAATGAACCCAGAAGTTTATCAAGACAGAACTTGGAAAGACATAAGATGCAAAATTATCAAGACTGGTATGAGTCTTTCGGTCATACTGACATATACATACATACATATACCAAAGGCACTTCCCCCAATTTTGGGGGGTAGCCGACAACAACAAGAAACAAAACAAAAAGGGGACCTCTACTCTCTACGTTCCTCCAGCCTAACCAGGGACTCAGCCGAGTTCAGCTGGTACTGCTAGGGTGCCACAGCCCAACCTCCCACATTTCCACCACAGATGAAGCTTCATACTGCTGAGTCCCCTACTGCTGCTACCTCCGCGGTCATCTAAGGCACCGGAGGAAGCAGCAGGGCCTACCGGAACTGCGTCACAATCGCTCGCCATTCATTCCTATTTCTAGCACGCTCTCTTGCCTCTCTCACATCTATCCTCCTATCACCCAGAGCTTTCTTCACACCATCCATCCACCCAAACCTTGGCCTTCCTCTTGTACTTCTCCCATCAACTCTTGCATTCATCACCTTCTTTAGCAGACAGCTATTTTCCATTCTCTCAACATGGCCAAACCACCTCAACACATTCATATCCACTCTAGCCGCTAACTCATTTCTTACACCCGTTCTCTCCCTCACCACTTCGTTCCTAACCCTATCTACTCGAGATACACCAGCCATACTCCTCAGACACTTCATCTCAAACACATTCAATTTCTGTCTCTCCATCACTTTCATTCCCCACAACTCCGATCCATACATCACAGTTGTTACAATCACTTTCTCATATAGAACTCTCTTTACATTCATGCCCAATCCTCTATTTTTTACTACTCCCTTAACTGCCCCCAACACTTTGCAACCTTCATTCACTCTCTGACGTACATCTGCTTCCACTCCACCATTTGCTGCAACAACAGACCCCAAGTACTTAAACTGATCCACCTCCTCAAGTAACTCTCCATTCAACATGACATTCAACCTTGCACCACCTTCCCTTCTCGTACATCTCATAACCTTACTCTTACCCACATTAACTCTCAACTTCCTTCTCTCACACACCCTTCCAAATTCTGTCACTAGTCGGTCAAGCTTCTCTTCTGTGTCTGCTACCAGTACAGTATCATCCGCGAACAACAACTGATTTACCTCCCATTCATGATCATTCTCGCCTACCATTTTTAATCCTCGTCCAAGCACTCTAGCATTCACCTCTCTCACCACTCCATCAACATACAAGTTAAACAACCACGGCGACATCACACATCCCTGTCTCAGCCCCACTCTCACCGGAAACCAATCGCTCACCTCATTTCCTATTCTAACACATATATGATTTATGAATTTGGGCTATATAAGACAATACTGGGGTCTGTGAACCCATTTCCAGTGCAGGAAAACTGAGCAGCTGTGATAAACAGTAAAGGGTAAGAGACTGGACAGCAAAGACGGAAGAAAGGAACCCGAAATTGAGGTAAAGTAGAACAATACATGGAAGGTGCCGATGGAATGCTGCGAAGACTTAAGCAATGCCTACAGTGCCCTGGAGGAAGAGCACTGATGGCACTACTTTCCTAAGAGGGAACACACACATGGAATGTGTCAACGTGGTAGTCAAGACATCAATTTTATAGTAAACTGGAAGGAAAATATTTCCATTGTAGCTTAGGAGCTGTGATTTATGATACAGAATTTGAGCTATAAGACCCAGAGCTCTAAATGGGGAGATCCTTCAGAGCAGAGGTGCAACTTGGAGGAAATCCCCGCTGTTATACAATTAAGTTTAAAGACATCTGATAAAGAGGAGAGAAATTGTGAAAGGAAGTATGGAGCAGCCAAAATCCAAAATGACCCTTGTAACATGCAGTGCTATGATGTTGGACCCACACATGGCTAAGATTAAAATTATTTAACTTCAGTACTCACCAAATACACTGAAATAAACAGCCTATGATTGTTTGGAACTAATAAGATTGTCAGAGATCAATTCCCTCCTCACTAAAGTAAACTTTATAATCATAATTTATGTAATTATTACATTTTACCAAAGCATTAAAAGTTACAAAAATCTAGCATTTCTTAATCAAATATCAAAGGACATCAAGTGATGGAAAATATTAAAGGTAAAACCTTCATCAGACGTGGTGCCCCATGCTACAGTTACATTAAAGGAGATGAAATCCTTTAATATGTACCACCGCCAGGTTTCCACATGCAGAAGTCACCATCCAGGAGACACAAAATACTTTAAGGAAAAGCCAGCCTCGGAAATTAGTTTTAATCACATTGATTTATCTTTATTTGAAAGCCTTTTGTGTCTTCCTGGGGGACCACCACTACTGCCTGAAGGTAATAAACTCACCACTTTATGTTAAGATCCAATAGGTACTAGGCCCAGATCTGCCCCTGGTAGTATGCTGTTGGAGGTGGCTTCCTTAGACATTTGTCATAAATTTTAAAACAGGTTCACATAAGATTCATTAAAACTTCAAATGTGACAAAAAGCAAGATAATCCTCTGTTAACTTCCAATAATATTGAAACCTATCTTTCACTTGTTAAGATCAGACATTTAGTACTATAAAATTTAGTCATTACTGTATTGACAGGCTGTGGCTTGACACACAGCATAAACTAACAGGTTATAATAAAGTAAATGAAAACTTTAACATATGATGAATCAAAGAATACTAACTACGCCATCAGTGGATTCAAGGCAGAAATCTACGGTTCCTCCCCCTCGAGAAGCTTCGGCTTCTTCCTCCTCTCCCCTGAAGAGGAAGCGAGGAGTTCTTCATCAGGTACTCGCCTAGAGTCCAGCTGACTCGTTTACATCTAAGCGGAGGCTCAGCATAGTCGTTCCACTTCCAAAAGCTTGATAGTGTATAGATCTGAAAGTAAATAAATTATTACTCCAAATATTACATGTAAAGTACACTGTCAAGTGATTTACATAATTTATAAAGAAAAAATTAGTAATTTCTTCACACAGACCTTAATGACATTTTTGTCTTGATTTGTAATTTATCAAGTTTCATTCAGTATCATTAAATTAATTCATCTCAAATCTTGTATACTAGATGCAAACCTAGTTGGAAAATCAGGATGCTAAGCGCCCAAGGGCTCCAACAAGGAAAATAGCCCAGTGAGGAAAGGAAATAAGAGAAAGAACGTTGTGCCTAAATGTACCCTCTAGCACAAGAACTCTAACACAAGACAGTAAAAAACCATGGTGCAAAGACTACGGCATTACCCGAGACTAAAGAACAATGGTTTGATTTTCATACCCCACTCCATGTGAGGGACCTATACTGTTTTTCTTGAATGTTTCTTCTCCTCCTGCTGCCAAATCTTCCAATCAATCCATCTTAGTCATTTCTGGGCCAAATGACTTGAAATTTGGCACAGAGGTCGAGTGGGTAAATACCCAGATGAGTTTGCAGGGATGAGATTTTGGGGATGAGATTGCGGGGATGAGATTGCGGGGATGAGTTTGCAGGGATGAGAATATTGGGGATGAGATTTTGGGGATGAGATTGCGGGGATGAGATTTTGGGGATAAGATTGCGGGGATGAATTTGCAGGGATGAGATTTTGGGGATGAGTTTGCAGGGATGAGATTTTGGGGATGAGATTGCGGGGATGAGTTTACAGGGATGAGATTTTGGGGATGAGATTGCGGGGATGAGTTTACAGGGATGAGATTTTGGGGATGAGATTGCGGGGATGAGATTGCGGGGATGAGATTTTGGGGATAAGATTGCGGGGATGAATTTGCAGGGATGAGATTTTGGGGATGAGTTTGCAGGGATGAGATTTTGGGGATGAGATTTTGGGGATAAGATTGCGGGGATGAATTTGCAGGGATGAGATTTTGGGGATGAGTTTGCAGGGATGAGATTTTGGGGATGAGATTGCGGGGATGAGTTTACAGGGATGAGATTTTGGGGATGAGATTTTGGGGATGAGTTTGAAGGGATGAGATTTTGGGGATGAGATTGCGGGGATGAGTTTGCAGGGATGAGATTTTGGGGATGAGATTGCGGGGATGAGTTTACAGGGATGAGATTTTGGGGATGAGATTGCGGGGATGAGTTTACAGGGATGAGATTTTGGGGATGAGATTGAAGGGATGAGATTTTGGGGATGAGTTTGCAGGGATGAGATTTTGGGGATGAGATTGCGGGGATGAGTTTACAGGGATGAGATTTTGGGGATGAGATTGAAGGGATGAGATTTTGGGGATGAGTTTGCAGGGATGAGATTTTGGGGATGAGATTGCGGGGATGAGTTTACAGGGATGAGATTTTGGGGATGAGATTGCGGGGATGAGTTTACAGGGATGAGATTTTGGGGATGAGATTGAAGGGATGAGATTTTGGGGATGAGTTTGCAGGGATGAGATTTTGGGGATGAGATTGCGGGGATGAGTTTACAGGGATGAGATTTTGGGGATGAGATTGCGGGGATGAGTTTACAGGGATGAGATTTTGGGGATGAGATTGCGGGGATGAGTTTACAGGGATGAGATTTTGGGGATGAGATTGCGGGGATGAGTTTACAGGGATGAGATTTTGGGGATGAGATTGCGGGGATGAGTTTACAGGGATGAGATTTTGGGGATGAGATTGCGGGGATGAGTTTACAGGGATGAGATTTTGGGGATGAGATTGAAGGGATGAGATTTTGGGGATGAGTTTGCAGGGATGAGATTTTGGGGATGAGATTGCGGGGATGAGTTTACAGGGATGAGATTTTGGGGATGAGATTGCGGGGATGAGTTTACAGGGATGAGATTTTGGGGATGAGATTGCGGGGATGAGTTTACAGGGATGAGATTTTGGGGATGAGATTGAAGGGATGAGATTTTGGGGATGAGTTTGCAGGGATGAGATTTTGGGGATGAGATTGCGGGGATGAGTTTAAAGGGATGAGATTTTGGGGATGAGATTTTGGGGATGAGATTGCGGGGATGAGTTTGCAGGGATGAGATTTTGGGGATGAGATTGCGGGGATGAGTTTACAGGGATGAGATTTTGGGGATGAGATTGCGGGGATGAGTTTACAGGGATGAGATTTTGGGGATGAGATTGAAGGGATGAGATTTTGGGGATGAGTTTGCAGGGATGAGATTTTGGGGATGAGATTGCGGGGATGAGTTTACAGGGATGAGATTTTGGGGATGAGATTGAAGGGATGAGATTTTGGGGATGAGTTTGCAGGGATGAGATTTTGGGGATGAGATTGCGGGGATGAGTTTACAGGGATGAGATTTTGGGGATGAGATTGCGGGGATGAGTTTACAGGGATGAGATTTTGGGGATGAGATTGAAGGGATGAGATTTTGGGGATGAGTTTGCAGGGATGAGATTTTGGGGATGAGATTGCGGGGATGAGTTTACAGGGATGAGATTTTGGGGATGAGATTGCGGGGATGAGTTTACAGGGATGAGATTTTGGGGATGAGATTGCGGGGATGAGTTTACAGGGATGAGATTTTGGGGATGAGATTGCGGGGATGAGTTTACAGGGATGAGATTTTGGGGATGAGATTGCGGGGATGAGTTTACAGGGATGAGATTTTGGGGATGAGATTGCGGGGATGAGTTTACAGGGATGAGATTTTGGGGATGAGATTGAAGGGATGAGATTTTGGGGATGAGTTTGCAGGGATGAGATTTTGGGGATGAGATTGCGGGGATGAGTTTACAGGGATGAGATTTTGGGGATGAGATTGCGGGGATGAGTTTACAGGGATGAGATTTTGGGGATGAGATTGCGGGGATGAGTTTACAGGGATGAGATTTTGGGGATGAGATTGAAGGGATGAGATTTTGGGGATGAGTTTGCAGGGATGAGATTTTGGGGATGAGATTGCGGGGATGAGTTTAAAGGGATGAGATTTTGGGGAAGAGATTTTGGGGATGAGATTGCGGGGATGAGTTTGCAGGGATGAGATTTTGGGGATGAGATTGCGGGGATGAGTTTACAGGGATGAGATTTTGGGGATGAGATTGCGGGGATGAGTTTACAGGGATGAGATTTTGGGGATGAGATTGCGGGGATGAGTTTGCAGGGATGAGATTTTGGGGATGAGATTGCGGGGATGAGTTTACAGGGATGAGATTTTGGGGATGAGATTGAAGGGATGAGATTGCGGGGATGAGTTTGCAGGGATGAGATTTTGGGGATGAGATTGCGGGGATGAGTTTGCAGGGATGAGATTTTGGGGATGAGATTGCGGGGATGAGTTTACAGGGATGAGATTTTGGGGATGAGATTGCGGGGATGAGTTTACAGGGATGAGATTTTGGGGATGAGATTGAAGGGATGAGATTGCGGGGATGAGTTTGCAGGGATGAGATTTTGGGGATGAGATTGCGGGGATGAGTTTGCAGGGATGAGATTTTGGGGATGAGATTGCGGGGATGAGTTTGCAGGGATGAGATTTTGGGGATGAGATTGCGGGGATGAGTTTACAGGGATGAGATTTTGGGGATGAGATTGAAGGGATGAGATTGCGGGGATGAGTTTGCAGGGATGAGATTTTGGGGATGAGATTGCGGGGATGAGTTTGCAGGGATGAGATTTTGGGGATGAGATTGCGGGGATGAGTTTACAGGGATGAGATTTTGGGGATGAGATTGCGGGGATGAGTTTACAGGGATGAGATTTTGGGGATGAGATTGCGGGGATGAGTTTACAGGGATGAGATTTTGGGGATGAGATTGCGGGGATGAGTTTACAGGGATGAGATTTTGGGGATGAGATTGCGGGGATGAGTTTACAGGGATGAGATTTTGGGGATGAGATTGCGGGGATGAGTTTACAGGGATGAGATTTTGGGGATGAGATTGCGGGGATGAGTTTACAGGGATGAGATTTTGGGGATGAGATTGCGGGGATGAGTTTACAGGGATGAGATTTTGGGGATGAGATTGCGGGGATGAGTTTACAGGGATGAGATTTTGGGGATGAGATTGCGGGGATGAGTTTACAGGGATGAGATTTTGGGGATGAGATTGCGGGGATGAGTTTACAGGGATGAGATTTTGGGGATGAGATTGAAGGGATGAGATTTTGGGGATGAGTTTGCAGGGATGAGATTTTGGGGATGAGATTGCGGGGATGAGTTTACAGGGATGAGATTTTGGGGATGAGATTGCGGGGATGAGTTTACAGGGATGAGATTTTGGGGATGAGATTGCGGGGATGAGTTTACAGGGATGAGATTGCGGGGATGAGTTTACAGGGATGAGATTTTGGGGATGAGATTGCGGGGATGAGTTTACAGGGATGAGATTTTGGGGATGAGATTGCGGGGATGAGTTTACAGGGATGAGATTTTGGGGATGAGATTGCGGGGATGAGTTTACAGGGATGAGATTTTGGGGATGAGATTGCGGGGATGAGTTTACAGGGATGAGATTTTGGGGATGAGATTGCGGGGATGAGTTTACAGGGATGAGATTTTGGGGATGAGATTGCGGGGATGAGTTTACAGGGATGAGATTTTGGGGATGAGATTGCGGGGATGAGTTTACAGGGATGAGATTTTGGGGATGAGATTGCGGGGATGAGTTTACAGGGATGAGATTTTGGGGATGAGATTGCGGGGATGAGTTTACAGGGATGAGATTTTGGGGATGAGATTGCGGGGATGAGTTTACAGGGATGAGATTTTGGGGATGAGATTGAAGGGATGAGATTTTGGGGATGAGTTTGCAGGGATGAGATTTTGGGGATGAGATTGCGGGGATGAGTTTACAGGGATGAGATTTTGGGGATGAGATTGCGGGGATGAGTTTACAGGGATGAGATTTTGGGGATGAGATTGCGGGGATGAGTTTACAGGGATGAGATTTTGGGGATGAGATTGCGGGGATGAGTTTACAGGGATGAGATTTTGGGGATGAGATTGCGGGGATGAGTTTACAGGGATGAGATTTTGGGGATGAGATTGAAGGGATGAGATTTTGGGGATGAGTTTACAGGGATGAGATTTTGGGGATGAGATTGCGGGGATGAGTTTACAGGGATGAGATTTTGGGGATGAGATTGAAGGGATGAGATTTTGGGGATGAGTTTGCGGGGATGAGTTTACAGGGATGAGATTTTGGGGATGAGATTTTGGGGATGAGTTTGCAGGGATGAGATTTTGGGGATGAGATTGCGGGGATGAGTTTACAGGGATGAGATTTTGGGGATGAGATTGCGGGGATGAGTTTACAGGGATGAGATTTTGGGGATGAGATTGCGGGGATGAGTTTACAGGGATGAGATTTTGGGGATGAGATTGCGGGGATGAGTTTACAGGGATGAGATTTTGGGGATGAGTTTGAAGGGATGAGATTTTGGGGATGAGATTGCGGGGATGAGTTTACAGGGATGAGATTTTGGGGATGAGATTGCGGGGATGAGTTTACAGGGATGAGATTTTGGGGATGAGATTGCGGGGATGAGTTTACAGGGATGAGATTTTGGGGATGAGTTTGCAGGGATGAGATTTTGGGGATGAGATTGCGGGGATGAGTTTACAGGGATGAGATTTTGGGGATGAGATTGCGGGGATGAGTTTACAGGGATGAGATTTTGGGGATGAGATTGCGGGGATGAGTTTACAGGGATGAGATTTTGGGGATGAGATTGCGGGGATGAGTTTACAGGGATGAGATTGCGGGGATGAGTTTACAGGGATGAGATTTTGGGGATGAGTTTGCAGGGATGAGATTTTGGGGATGAGATTGCGGGGATGAGTTTACAGGGATGAGATTTTGGGGATGAGATTGCGGGGATGAGTTTACAGGGATGAGATTGCGGGGATGAGTTTACAGGGATGAGATTTTGGGGATGAGTTTGCAGGGATGAGATTTTGGGGATGAGATTGCGGGGATGAGTTTACAGGGATGAGATTTTGGGGATGAGATTGCGGGGATGAGTTTACAGGGATGAGATTTTGGGGATGAGATTGAAGGGATGAGTTTACAGGGATGAGATTTTGGGGATGAGTTTGCAGGGATGAGATTTTGGGGATGAGATTGCGGGGATGAGTTTACAGGGATGAGATTTTGGGGATGAGATTGCGGGGATGAGTTTACAGGGATGAGATTTTGGGGATGAGATTGCGGGGATGAGTTTACAGGGATGAGATTTTGGGGATGAGATTGCGGGGATGAGTTTACAGGGATGAGATTTTGGGGATGAGATTGCGGGGATGAGTTTACAGGGATGAGATTTTGGGGATGAGTTTGCAGGGATGAGATTTTGGGGATGAGATTGCGGGGATGAGTTTACAGGGATGAGATTTTGGGGATGAGATTGCGGGGATGAGTTTACAGGGATGAGATTTTGGGGATGAGTTTACAGGGATGAGATTTTGGGGATGAGATTGCGGGGATGAGTTTACAGGGATGAGATTTTGGGGATGAGATTTTGGGGATGAGTTTACAGGGATGAGATTTTGGGGATGAGATTTTGGGGATGAGTTTACAGGGATGAGATTTTGGGGATGAGATTGCGGGGATGAGTTTACAGGGATGAGATTTTGGGGATGAGATTGCGGGGATGAGTTTACAGGGATGAGATTTTGGGGATGAGATTGCGGGGATGAGTTTACAGGGATGAGATTTTGGGGATGAGTTTGCAGGGATGAGATTTTGGGGATGAGATTGCGGGGATGAGTTTACAGGGATGAGATTTTGGGGATGAGATTGCGGGGATGAGTTTACAGGGATGAGATTTTGGGGATGAGATTGCGGGGATGAGTTTACAGGGATGAGATTTTGGGGATGAGATTGAAGGGATGAGATTTTGGGGATGAGTTTGCGGGGATGAGATTTTGGGGATGAGATTGCGGGGATGAGATTTTGGGGATAAGATTGCGGGGATGAGTTTACAGGGATGAGATTTTGGGGATGAGATTGCGGGGATGAGTTTACAGGGATGAGATTTTGGGGATGAGATTGCGGGGATGAGTTTACAGGGATGAGATTTTGGGGATGAGATTGCGGGGATGAGTTTACAGGGATGAGATTTTGGGGATGAGATTTTGGGGATGAGATTGCGGGGATGAGTTTACAGGGATGAGATTTTGGGGATGAGATTGCGGGGATGAGTTTACAGGGATGAGATTTTGGGGATGAGATTTTGGGGATGAGTTTACAGGGATGAGATTTTGGGGATGAGATTGCGGGGATGAGTTTACAGGGATGAGATTTTGGGGATGAGATTGCGGGGATGAGTTTACAGGGATGAGATTTTGGGGATGAGATTTTGGGGATGAGTTTACAGGGATGAGATTTTGGGGATGAGATTGCGGGGATGAGTTTACAGGGATGAGATTTTGGGGATGAGATTGCGGGGATGAGTTTACAGGGATGAGATTTTGGGGATGAGTTTGCAGGGATGAGATTTTGGGGATGAGATTGCGGGGATGAGTTTACAGGGATGAGATTTTGGGGATGAGTTTGCAGGGATGAGATTTTGGGGATGAGATTGCGGGGATGAGTTTACAGGGATGAGATTTTGGGGATGAGATTGCAGGGATGAGTTTACAGGGATGAGATTTTGGGGATGAGATTGCGGGGATGAGTTTACAGGGATGAGATTTTGGGGATGAGATTGCGGGGATGAGTTTACAGGGATGAGATTTTGGGGATGAGTTTGCAGGGATGAGATTTTGGGGATGAGATTGCGGGGATGAGTTTACAGGGATGAGATTTTGGGGATGAGTTTGCAGGGATGAGATTTTGGGGATGAGATTGCGGGGATGAGTTTACAGGGATGAGATTTTGGGGATGAGTTTGCAGGGATGAGATTTTGGGGATGAGATTGCGGGGATGAGTTTACAGGGATGAGATTTTGGGGATGAGATTGCGGGGATGAGTTTACAGGGATGAGATTTTGGGGATGAGTTTGCAGGGATGAGATTTTGGGGATGAGATTGCGGGGATGAGTTTACAGGGATGAGATTTTGGGGATGAGATTTTGGGGATGAGTTTACAGGGATGAGATTTTGGGGATGAGATTTTGGGGATGAGTTTACAGGGATGAGATTTTGGGGATGAGATTGCGGGGATGAGTTTACAGGGATGAGATTTTGGGGATGAGATTGCGGGGATGAGTTTACAGGGATGAGATTTTGGGGATGAGATTGCGGGGATGAGTTTACAGGGATGAGATTTTGGGGATGAGATTGCGGGGATGAGTTTACAGGGATGAGATTTTGGGGATGAGATTGCGGGGATGAGTTTACAGGGATGAGATTTTGGGGATGAGATTGCGGGGATGAGTTTACAGGGATGAGATTTTGGGGATGAGTTTGCAGGGATGAGATTTTGGGGATGAGATTGCGGGGATGAGTTTACAGGGATGAGATTTTGGGGATGAGATTTTGGGGATGAGTTTACAGGGATGAGATTTTGGGGATGAGATTTTGGGGATGAGTTTACAGGGATGAGATTTTGGGGATGAGATTGCGGGGATGAGTTTACAGGGTTGAGATTTTGGGGATGAGATTGCGGGGATGAGTTTACAGGGATGAGATTTTGGGGATGAGATTGCGGGGATGAGTTTACAGGGATGAGATTTTGGGGATGAGTTTGAAGGGATGAGATTTTGGGGATGAGATTGCGGGGATGAGTTTTCCTTTTGATACATACCAAAATAATTTTAGTTTTTCTGCCATTTTCTGACAAAAAAAAAAAATATAATTTGATCTCCTGTGCCCTGGTATCACAACCAAATGAATTGAAATTTGATGCCGAGGTGCCCTAGATAAATACAAATAGAAAGTCTCAAGATTTTTGGAACAGGTTTCTTCAAAATGGTTAATTTTGCAATTTTTGTTAATTTTTAGACAAAAAATTTACATTTTCAGCTCATGTGCCCTCACATGTAAACCAAATGATCTGAAATTTCGTATGATATATGTCCACAAGATGTAAGTCACATTTTTTTTACATTAATTTAAAATTATTATTTTTAGATTTTCGACTTCCTATAGACCTGCCCTGGTATTTGAATCACATGACCTGAAATTTGATATGGAAATACCTATAATATACGCCCACAGGACTTTAATCACGACTTTTGCTTACTCCACTTCAGAGTGATTTCTTGTAACTCTATCGGGGATCAATTTCTGGAAAAGATTAATATAGTCCAGTATATGGTTGCATGGAGAGGGAGATGTTGCCTTTCTAGTGAAGTGTCCTTTTTCTAGAAGAGTTGCTTACCATAATTGAAAATCTATTCTACTTCTACCAAGCGAGAAGCAGCCACTGAACAATTACAGTGCAGCTCTTCTAGAAGGACACTACAAAATCAAACGATTGTTCTCTGATCTTGGATAGTGCCATAGCCTCTTTACAATGGTCTTTCACTGTCTTGGGGTAGAGTTCTCTTGCTTGAGGGTGCACTTGGGCACACTATTCTATTTTATTTCTCTTCCCCTTGTTTTTCCTAAGTTTTTATAGTTTATATATGAAATATTCTAATGTTGTTATTGTTCTTGAAATATTCTATATTAATTTTCAATTACTTTTCTTGAAGTTTTCTTATTTCCTTTCCTCACTGGGATATATTCCCTGTTGGAGCCCTAGGGCTTATAGCATTCTGCTTTTCCAATGAGGGATGTAGTTTAGCAAGTAACAATAATAATAATAATAATAATAATAATAATAATAATAATAATTAGTTGAAAAGCCAACAACACTCATTCCAGTGTGGGCAAAGATACCTAATTTTCCTTAAACCATTTGTATTTTACTCTTCCCGACCACACACCCCCACACGAATATGGAGTTACCAACCCAAAATCAATGATACTCTTGTTTTGACAAAGATGATCAAACAGTAAGCGAACAATGTGCATTGCGAAATGTTAAATATTCCCGAATGAACATAATACGACCGTGGAGGTCCAGTAGAGAGTAGGGTTCCCCCTGCTGTACGGGACCAGATAAGCAGCCCTTAACCCTTTTACCCCCAGGGTATTTGGAAATTTCCAACCCTTAACCCCCAGGGGTTATTTTTTTTCAAGCACATTTTGCAGTATATATTCTTAAAATTGCTCTAACTGCCTTAATTTTTGTCATAGAGAGGTCAGGTTGGTCTCATTCTCTTGGAAAATGCCTGAAGTTTCTCAAAAAATTTTCAAAAATATGCAAAAAATTTTTTAAATAGCAGTTTTTTGCAAGGATGTACCGGTGCGTCCATGGGGGTAAAGGGATGAGTTTTGTGAAACGTACCAGTACGTCCTTTAGGGGGTAAAAGGGTTAAAGTAAAGAAAAGTCAGTCATTCCTGACACTTTCATCCGAGACTGCTTTAAAAGATTTTTGTCTGGATTTTAGGGTTTAAAGGCCACTCACGAATGGCAGAAGCAAGGGACATTAACAATAACCTAGCAAGACAAAGCTCCTGAGAATTTCCATATATACATATGATCAGTACCAAATGCCCTCTTCACCCAAGCTAGGACCAGGGAGGGAAAAGGAATGGTAGACCAGTAGGTTCCCAAAAACCCTCATCCTTAGCTCTCAAGGATGGTGAGGTTGCAGACACTACAAGAAACTATCGTGCTTGAGCAGGTATTGAAAACCTGTCCAGCAGATCACCTGGCAGAGGCGTTTTCAATAGGCTAATTCCCTAGTACTATCGCAAAGGGTTTTGGTAGCATATTGGAAATGTCTCTGCCTGCCAATCTACTGGACTAGGGTTTTAGACCAAGACAGTGGAAAACCATGGTTCAGATGCTATGACACTACCCAAGACCAAAGAACAATGGTTAGATTTTGGAGTATCCTTCACTTAAGAGCTGCTTACCATAGCTAGTCTCTCTTCTACCAAGAGAAAAATAGCCACTAAACAATTACCGTGCAATAGTAAACACCCCTTTCAAAATTGCTGGAATATGTCATTCTTGAACAACTATAGTCCATTTTTTTTAGCGAGGCAGATTTGCACTGTGTCGCAGCGGTGCCCTTTTAGCTCGTTAAAGTTTCCTGATCGCTGATTGGTTAGAATTATCTTGTCCAACCAATCAGCGATCAGGAAACTTTTCCGAGCTAAAAGGGCACCACTGCGAGTCGATGCAAATCTGCCTCGCTAAAAAAATTTTACTATAGTTCGTCACTTTTAAGATTCGAAGTATTGCCAGACAACCGTTCAGCATACAGACAATTATATTTCATTTGCTGTTGTAAATGATCGGCTGGAAACGATGGATGTAAACAAATTTGGTATCTTGATATTACCTTGATCTTAGCGCTACTTTCGATAGTTGTGCACGAACTGCTACTCAATGATTTAAGGCCCAATGGTATCGAAGATGAAGCCTTTGAGTATCTAAAAGATTACTTGGTTGACAAACTACTGTCTACGAATTGGGAACTCATTTATCCTAAGAACAATTAAAAAGAAGGGTACCCAAGGGAAGTGTACTAGGCCCAGTCTTATTCTGTACCTATACTTTAGATCTATCAAATGTATGAAGTGGAGTTTAAACTGTTTGCGGATGATACACAACTCTACTTTTCATAAATGACATTGATGATACCGCTGATACTTTAAATCAGGTTCTTACCAGTGTTAGGGAATAGATGACAAATATACAACTAAATTAAAGAAAAACTTAGGAACTTTTGGCGACATACACAAATATTAACTTGATCCCAATATAAAGTAAATTTTGTGACCTAGAGGTATCACTTGACTGTAATGTATCTCTTAGTGCTTAAAGTCATGATGTAGTAAGAAACACTACATATCACCTTAGAAACACTGCTTTTGCAAAGAAGTAACTGGATGAATATTTTGTACAGAAACCCGTGATTAACTGTGTTCTTACCAAGATTGACTATTGGAACTCCATCCACAAGAATCTACCCAAAGTGCAACTTATGGAATTACATAGAATTACAAAACATATTGAACAAGAGGAGCAAGATTGATAAAATGTGTCCCACCCTGAGAAAGGATCATTCCTATACTAATTGAATTAAATTGGCTATTCAAGCTAGAAAAGTTTAAGATAATGTTTGTGCAATAACCCATCAAGTTATCAGACATCCAAAATATCAAAAGAGAATTGCTACATATTGTGCAGCCAATGAATCATGTAAACACAAGAATAGTTAAAGATAGTTTCAAATTATTGGAGCCAAGATGCATGTCTACAGCAGGATCTACAGCTTTCAAACATGAGGCTCTAAGACTTTATAACAAGCTTCCACTAAGCATCCAAAAGACTGAAGACAAAACTTTAAAGAAGAAACTGAAGACATTCTTGTTTTTTAAGTGCTTCAATAATCTGGATTTGACAATAAACATGGAATAAGCTGTGTATTACTCTAAATACATAAGACTGTAAATGACAAATTTCTTGTTGTGCATAAGGTTCCCGTGCTATAGGACCAGGAAACCAGCCCTTAAAATAAAGTAAAACTGAAGTAAATTTATGAATAATTAGTAATTTACATTTTAGGACAATAAGGATCACAATTCCATCAAAATAAAAGACATCAAATCAACCAAAAATGGAAGTGAGAAAATTTTCTGCTCGACAATGCATGACCACAACACCTAAACAGGATTAGAATTGCATTAAAGAAACTTGGCCCATATGAAGTACAAAGAGGTAAGACAGCAAGCTGGGAGAAAGGAAGAATAGTAATACATTAGAAGGGTGAGAATTAGATGGGACTACAGACCGGATGCAACAGCGACCCCAAACAGAATTAGTTCAAAGGAACCATAAAAAACAAGTGAATAAACAGACGAAGGAAGAATATGAAATTCAATCAGTTTGCCTCATTCTAATGTCTACAACATTGTACTGGCTGCTAAAAGAAGTACCATACCCACTGCAAACAGGTATTTAAAATACAGTACTTCTTACTAACCCTTTTACCCCCAAAGAACGTACTGGTACGTTTCACAAAAGCCATCCCTTTACCCCCATGGACGTACCGGTACGTCCTTGCGAAACAATGCTATAAAATTTTTTTTTTTTTCATATTTTTGATAATTTTTTGAGAAAATTCAGGCATTTTCCAAGAGAATGAGACCAACCTGACCTCTCTATGACAAAAATTAAGGCTGTTAGAGCAATTTAAAAAAAATATACTGCAAAATGTGCTGGGGAAAAAATAACCCCTTGGGGGTTAAGGGTTGGAAATTTCCAAAGAGCCTGGGGGTAAAAGGGTTAAGTCTTTTTATAGTTTATATATGAAATGTTTTAATGTTGCTAATGTTTTTAAAATATTTTATTTCTATTGTTCATAAAGTTTCATATATTTATTCACTAATTTCCTTTCCTCACTGGGTAATTTTTCCCTGTTGGAGCCCCTGGGCTTATGGAATCTTGCTTTTCCAAGTAGGGTTGTAGCTTAGCTAGTAAAAATAATAATAATAATAATAATAATAATAATAATAATAATAATGTGGGTCACACATTTCCAAACTGTGAACTACCGAATGCCTTGGATTATAAATGATAAAATGTCTATGAAGGTCCTGTAGGGAGTGGGGTTCCCCTGCAGCATACGACCAGAAAAGCAGCCCTTAAAGTAAATGTAGAGTAAATCGGTTGCCGTTTTGGTATGCGATCTCAAAGTCATGCTTTTGTTTTGGTATGCAATCTCACCTGATAGTAGTGATCACATTTCACTTCATGACGAAGTAAGAACCATTAGATTTTCTAAAATAATATATATATAATGGAAATAATTATCTAAGAAATAATAATCAATCATTTTTGTTAGCGTATACTGTACAGCTAAACATTACCGCTTGCCAGTACATGTTTTTATTATTTCACGAGCAAAGTGAGCGCATGGCGAAGCAAGAACCATTAGATTTTCTATTATTCTTTAGTTTTTATTTTTACCTATTCAAAATACTGAGATCGCATACCAAAGCAAAACAATAACTTCCGAGATCACACCATAAATGAGATCGCATACCAAATCAGCATGGTAAATCGAGTAAACCTGTACTTAAAAAAAACTCAGAAGACATACTTTAATATCTTGACTACTGAAAACTCATACGAACCAATAACACAGAGAAAACAAAAAAGGGATTTTGACGAAGCAAAAATCTATTTCTGGGTCGACCTGTGACGCCTGGTGAAAAGGGTCCTTCTTATCTCTTTTCTGATATAAATTCTTCCAAATATACCAGAGAAACTTAAAGGATGGAATGCAGAGGTTACTACCCTCGCCCGAGCACCCTACGGGCGTTGTGTATAAAGATAGGGCGTGTGAAAACCACTATTCACAGGTCATCTTCCATTTAGATAAATCCTTCATCAAAAGGGGGAGCCGCCACAGCAGCACTAACCAAACTCACCTGAACCACTCAGCGACGCCCGCCTCGAGCGCCATCTATACATCCTTCTTTTGGACTTGTGTTTGACGATTACCCTGTTTTTGTGCTCTTGTGTTTTGGCTGTTTTTTGGATTTCTTCGCCATGGCTGAAGCTCTCCTTACCCCTACGCCAATGTTAAGTACCATAGATTGTTTTGACATTTTTAGTACCGGGCAAGTTAATGTTAAGTAATAGGAAGTATTCTAGTGCGTTCAGCTTTATGCCTTCCCGAGGCCCTCGCGGCCATTTTTGTTGTTTACGCTCAGTACGTTTCAGTTTTGCTTGATTTGTTGCCCTTTTGGTACTTTTGTCATTCTTGGTTCCTTTTAATCTTATACTAGATTATAGGCTTGATGCCACTTATTTTGAACCGTTTTATTATTATTATTTATTGGTTCTTATTAGTCATTTACGAGTCCGTATCTTGTTATCGAAGAATAGCGTTCGGGGTTTTATTAGTTTAGTACCGCCAACCAAAAAGTTGGCATTTTTTCGTTACGATTCGATATGTTTTTGACTGTTTGTTACCTCCCCCCTTTTCGCTATTCTTCGTTACATTTCTTTTTTATTATAACAAAAATGTATGCACTGATCAAGGTGTGCATGTTGGTCTTATAGCATCCTGCTTTTCTAAGTAGGGGTGTAGCTTAGCTAGTAATAATAACAGCAGCAGCAGCTCAGTAACTTAGGCAGATATGATTCAGCACCGTCAGCCCGGATCAAGTCGAAGTATAATGCTAAAAGCAAATGCAAGGCCTATACTATTTTAGGAAGTACAGAAATACGACTTGAGAAAAATATGGAGCTCATCTTGACTTTCCTAATAAGAATGAATTTAACAAAAGGATTTGTTTAGCAAAACCTTCTTCTTTGAAGTTCCTTCACAGTGAAAAGGAAGAAGATTTCATAACTTCTCTGAATGATTCTTTCCTTTCAGTTTTCATTTTTTCCAATATCCTCTTTCTTTATTGTAATTTAGTAGCAGATGGTTTGCAATGCTGTTGGGATTCACAGCTGCTGTTCAAACTACATTATTATTATTATTATTACTTGGTAAGCTACAACCCTAGTTGGAAAAGCAAAATGCTTAAAGCCCAGGGGCTCCAACAGGGAAAACTGCCCAGTGAAGAAAGGAAGCAAGGAAAAATAAAATATTTTAAGAACAGTAACATTGAAATAAATATTTCCTCTAAAAACAATAATTAATTTAACAAAAACTGGGTAGTAGGTTGGCCAGGTCACCAGCTGCCCGTTGAGATACTACCGCTAGAGAGTTATGGGGTCCTTTGACTGGCCAGGTAGTACTACATTGGATCCTTCTCTCTGTTTACGGTTCTTTCCCTTTGCCTACACAGACACCGAATAGTCTGGCCTATTCTTTACAGATTCTCCTTTGTCCTCATACATCAGACAACACTGAGATTACTAAACAATTCTTCTCTCAAGGGGTTAACTACTGCACTTTAATTGTGCAGTGGCTATATTTTCCTCTTGGTAAGGGTAGAAGAACTCTTTAGCAATGGTAAGCAGCTCTTCTACGAGAAGGACACTTCAAAATCAAACCATTGTTCTCCAGTCTTGGGTAGTGCCATAGCCTCTGTACCATGGTCTTCCACTGACTTGGGTTAGAGTTCTCTTGCTTGAGGGTACACTTGGACACACTGTTTTATCTAGTTTCTCTTCCTCTTCTGTTAAATTTTTTATTGTTTATAAAGGAAATATTTATGTTAATGTTGTTACTGTTCTTAAAATATTTAATTTTTCCTTGTTTCCTTTCCTCACAGGGCTATTTTCCCTATTGGGGCCCCTGGGCTTATAGCATCCTGCTTTTCCAACCAGGATTGTAGCTTAGCATTTAATAATAATGAGCATTTAATAATAATAAGAGAAATAAGATAGAATAGTGGGCCCCAAGTGTACCCTTAAGCAAGAGAACTCTAACCAAAGGCATTGGAAGACCATGGTACAG
Organism: Palaemon carinicauda; assembly: GCF_036898095.1. Lineage (NCBI taxonomy): Eukaryota > Metazoa > Arthropoda > Malacostraca > Decapoda > Palaemonidae > Palaemon > Palaemon carinicauda. The sequence continues at coordinate 151,705 of NW_027171114.1, forward strand.
AGGCTATGGCACTACCCAAGACTAGAAAAAAAGGTTTCATTTTGGAGTGTCCTTCTCCTTGAAGAGCTGCTTACCATAGCTAAAGTCTGTCTTCTATCCTTACCAAGAGGATAAGTAGCCACTGAAAAATTACAAAGCATTAGTTAACCCCTTGAGTAAAGAAGAATTGTTAGGTGACCTCAGTGTTGTCATGTGTATGAGGACAGGAGAATGTATAAATAATATGCCAGACTACTAGGTGCATGTGTCAGCAAAGGGGAAATGAACCGTAACCAGAGAGAAGGATCCAATGTAGTACTGTCTGACCAGTCAAATGACCCCATAACTCTTTAGCGGTAGTATCTCAACGGGTGGCTAGTCTATGTCAACTTGGCCCATGAAAGTGTCACAAAGGCAACTTTCAAGGCCTGGCCAGGTTCTCAGAACCGCTTACTTAACACTCATACTAGTTATAAGAAAACGATTATAACACAAAACACTGCAAGGTGGTCAATAACGGACAGATAAAATTCGTAGCGGCTGGGAGCAAAGTGAGCACACAGCTGCTAGCATCACCACACCCAAGGGCATGGTGGGCCCACAAGGCAGCCATACTAGACTGCCAGTCCCATGATAATTCTTCAATTTGGACGTAACAAAGCTGTACCAGAACTAACCCATATAAATGACAAAGGTTTGTATCCAATTAGGAACATATTTTTTCATACTTAAATATACTTTTACCCTGATCCTCAAATATCCACACAATTTAGTCAACTGAAATTTACAAATGTTGAAAGGTAGTTTAAAAATCTTACCCGATATTCAAGTTGTATAAAATCTACCATCGGGTGTCATTTGCTTGGAGGGTCCTCTTGCCTAGAACTGGACTGGGGCCATCCATTTAATTGTATTGAATTAGGGTTGGCGGCATCCTCTTTAGTTGACATAAACGGCCGCAACCGCTAACCACTGTCTAGAGTGCATAACCTACCTGTGAGTAGAAAGGTGTTAATATACATTGTGTACAAATATTTATATTTATAACACCGTGAACAAAAAAGATTTCTAGTTCCATCTACTGTTTCAGTGTAAAACCAGAAAATCATTTCATGCAGAATAATGAAACTAGCATTATTCTAAGATTAAAATTGTGCCTAGGAAGCCCACACAAACAGGGGGTAAAACATAACCTTCCAAACTTTGTTGGCAGAGGTGAAAAAAAGGTCATATCCTTTTTGTGCATGTAACTACAGAGGTTAATTTTAACATCATTCAATGCACTGCAGACACACATTTTCATTGATTTAATATTCAAACTTAACTGACACACCTACCCAGATGTCATTTACAAATCTTAACACTAGAGCAGCGATTTATTCAACAGTTTACTTCCGGCACTCGGTTTCATACCAAGTAATATTTACTCAAAAGACGATGACATACGGTAGCTTGAAAAAGTTTTTTTTAATGGTATCTGCTTTTAAATGCTAGCTAAGTCATGACCTGGATGTTGTTTTAAATGACCATTCTTCCTCCCTCCTCCCAGTTCCATCTGCTACAAGAGGATGTCTCCCCAGAGGGACATTCAATCTACAGAATTACGGAAATTTATTGTAAATTCATTGATTGATTGAAAGTTTTCTGGCATCCTGACATCTAAGGTCATTGACGCTGATAGCATTTATATATGAAAAATAAAAGAGAATTCAATTAAAACCATAAAAGCTAAGATATTATAAAAGTTAAATAGTTTTCATTAGACCTGCTTCTGAAATAAATCTAAAAATGCTGCTCGCATAGTAGGATCTATTTCAGTATTTAACTAAATGGGAACTTGGTAAAGAGCATGCCTTTGCCATGCCAAGCCGTCTTGTTTTGCTCTCAACTCCACTGCATACTTATACTTTGACGTATTTTCTTCAACATCTAATGGAAACGTCCTTGGATCATACCTCACATGTCCATCAATGTTTGTTAAAATTGGTTCTGTAGTTTATGTGCAATGTTGCTCACAAACAAATTATTTGTCATGTAATTAACATTGTGATTATTTCAAAGTACTGCTGTGTACCTGTACTTTGACGCACTATTTAAAATGTTACAAATTCCTCCTTGGGTACTAACCATCACGACTACCAACTTTGGTCAAAATCAGAACTGTACTTTTTGTGTAAAATTGATTGATTGATTGATTGAAAGTTTTCTGGCATCCTGACATCTAAGGTCATTGACGCCGATACCATTTACTGTATATGAAAATTAAAAGAGAATTCGATTAAAACCATAAAAATTAAGAAGTCATTAAAATAGTTAAATAGTTTTCAGAAGACCTGCTTCTGAAATAAATCTAAAAATTCCGCTCGCATAGTAAGACACATCATGTCCAAGAATCTTGGCAAGGATAAACCTGCCATCCTCACCTCGAGCCTCAAACAGATATCTATTTCTCAAGTTAGTAAAATTAGGGCATTCAGTCAACAAATGCCTCACTGTTAAAGGTAATAAGCAGTCCTCGCAATACGGTTGGTGTTGGCCCTTCAGCAGAAACTCGTGTGTCAACCGTGTGTGACCAATACGGAGACGACAAAGAGTCGTCTCCCATTTTCGGGGAATCATGTTATACTTCCAAGGTGATATGATATTTGTTACTTCCCTCATTTTATTGCCGTCTTGACTGTCCCAGTGCTGTTGCCATTTATCACAAACCAATTTCTTGATGTAAGGTAGGAGATCGTTACATGGAATGGGATACCTCCTTGGTAGCAACTCGGATGCCGCATTCTTCGCCAGTAAATCTGCCTTCTCATTCCCAGACACACCTACATGTGCTGGAACCCAACAAAATCGAACAGTTATACCTTTCCGTCCAATAATAAAAAGCCATTCTAAAATCTTTAAAACTAGAGGGTTACTAGAATTAAAAACTTCTAAAGCTTGAAGAACACTCCTTGCATCACTAAAAATTGTAAAATTACCCTCCTTTTCCAAAGCTATTTTCTCAATAGCGGTTAATATGCCATACAGTTCGGCAGTAAATATGGAAGCTGTTAGAGGAAGTGCACCTCTACAATTAAAATCATTACTATGTACTCCAAATCCAACGCCAGCATCAGATTTGGAGCCATCAGTATATATAAAAGTCGATCCCCTATGTTCTTCGACATGTTCCATAAAAAGAGACCTGGATTCTAAGTCAGTCATATTCTTCTTAACTCCAATAAAGTATTTACAAAAAGATATGTCAGGTAATTTCCATGGAGGCGTTGATGATACCTTGAATGGAAGTACCTTATTTCTAATTATATCCAGACTATTTAAAAATCGTTTCACCCGAAAGCCATAAGGTTGAGGAGATTTTGGGTGCAACTCAAAGTATGATGCGTGTCTTACAAGGCTTGCAGTCTGAAAGGCTAGAGAGCTAGGGAGTCTTTGCAATCTAAACCAATACCGAAGAATGGAAGACATTCGGTAAAGGTCTAGAGGTAACTCTCCAGCATCAACAAGGAGACTTGGGATAGGCGAGGTTTTAAAAGCTCCAGTAGATAATCTAATACCTGCATGATGTATCGAGTCTAATATTTTTAACCGGCTTGGGGTGGCTGAAGAATATACCTCACAACCAAAACTAATTTTGGAAAAAATCAAGGCCTTGTATAATTTTAAAATAGTATTGCGGTCTGCCCCCCATGATGTATGGGACAATACTTTTAAGATATTCAGAGCTTCAACACATTTAGCTTTTAGCGCTTTTAGGTGAGAAACCCATGTAAGTCTACAGTCAAATATCAAACCTAAAAATTTGGTTTCCGATACACATGGTATCCGTTGACCTTTAATGTATATATCCGGGTCTGGATGTACTCCCCGGATACGACAAAAATGGACAATGGTAGTTTTACTTGTCGAGAACTTAAATCCATTCATGTCAGCCCACTGGATAATTTTATCAATAGAGAGTTGGATTTTTCTCTCAACCATTGCCATTCTAGTGCCAGCAAATGATATTGAGAGATCATCCACAAATAGTGTTGAGAGAACATCCTGGGGAATGGCTGAGGATATCCCATTAATTGCTAGTGCAAAAAGGGTTACACTCAGCACACTACCCTGAGGAACTCCTTCTTCCTGGCATTTACTCTCTGATAGAGTTTCCCCCACTCTCACTTGAAAAACTCTACGTGAAAGAAATGCCTGAATAAATAGTGGCAGCTCTCCTCTCAATCCCAATTCATGAATGGTTTTAAGAATACCATATCTCCATGTGGTATCATATGCCTTTTCAAGGTCAAAAAATACTGTAACATGGTGCTGTTTGGAAGCAAACGCTTCACAAATAGATGACTCAAGTCGTATCAACACATCAGTCGTTGAGTGCATTTTTCGGAATCCACATTGAATCGGTGATAAAATACCTTTCTTTTCAAGGTACCATATCAGCCTTGCATTGACCATCTTCTCCATGATTTTACATAAACAAGATGTCAATGCAATAGGACGATAGTTTGCTGCTAAAAACTTGTCTTTACCGGGTTTTAAAAAGGCTAAAATAATGGCTAGTTCCCAAACACTTGGGTAACTATGATCATGCCATATTCTATTAATAATGCTTAAAATAAATAGCTTTGTATTAAAATGTACATGTTTAATCATTGCATATGGAATTCCATCGGGTCCAGGGGCTGTATCGTTGCAATGAGCAAGTGCGGAATCAAATTCTCTTTCAGTGAAAGGAGAATTATACGATTCTTCCCTTCTTGTTGCAAAATTTAAAATTTTCTTTTCTTCAGTGCTCCTATACTGGTGACCAGGGGCTCCTTCACACTTGCTGGATACATTTGAAAAATGATTAGCCAGGGCATTGCTAACTTCATTTGCTTCAGTTACATACTGGCCATTCACCCTCAACACTGGTGGTGGGTTGGGGGTGAATTTGCCAGCTATCTTTTTTACTTTCCTCCACACAGAAGATGGTGGTGTTCTACTGTTAATGGAGAAAACAAAAGACATCCATGACTGGCGCCTTGCTTCTTTCATGGCACGACGGAACTGTGCTCTACATTTCTTGTACATTATTAAATTCTCATCAGTTCTGCGTCTACGCAATCGTGTTAGAGATCTTCTTGTGGCTCTGTGGAGTGCAGTTAGTTCTGAAGACCACCACGGGACTGGTCGTCGTTTGAATAACCCTGTTGTTTTGGGAATTGAATTGACTCCTGCTGTATGAAGAGTTCCATTCAGTAGGTCTATGGCATCATCAACACTTTCAAACTGTTCTGCTCTCCCTTCGATTTCACTTAGCTCACAAAATTTAACCCAGTCTGCCTTGTCTAGATTCCAACGTGGCGATCTTTGCAAAGGCGGACCCTTGTTGGTGTTTATAATGATTGGTGCATGATCACTAGTATGCCAATCATCTAATGTCCTCCAATCAAAATCAAGAAGGCAGTTAGAGCTTGCAATTGAAAGGTCAATGCATGACAAAGTACCTGTCTGAACATGAAAGTGTGTGGGCTCTCCTGTATTAAGGAGCCCCACATCCTCATTCTCCACAATTGATGAGATAATATTGCCCCTTGTGTTGGCCAAAACATCACCCCATAAAGGATGTCTACCATTCATATCTCCCAGTAAGAGAAAAGGTTGAGGGAGTTGTTGAATGACCTCTGCTAAATCATCATATAAAATATTATCATTTGGAGGTAAGTACAGAGAGCATATTGTATATTTTCTCCCTATATCAATTTGTACAACAACTGCCTGCAGGGTTGTACGTATAGACATGGGTATTTGGGGAACATCTCGACGAATGTACATGAGACTTCCGCCATGGCTCCCTGCTTGTTGATTATATGGTGTTCTATAGCTAACATACTCTCGAGGACTAGGAGTGTTAGAATCAAGCATACTTTCCTGTAGACATACAATTATGGGGGAATGCTCATGAATTAGGAGCTTAAGTTCTTCATATTTCGCCCTCAAACCCTGACAGTTCCATTGCAAAATGGAGGAGAAAACTATGGATTATTTCTGGAAGACATCTTGGATGAGGTCTTCCCATTAGCAGTTTTTAATGTAACATTATTACCAGTATGTTTCTTCAGAGGTGGTCTTGTTATGTTGGGTTTAACGTTGGTGATTTTCTTTGTATTCTTTTTATCTATTTGTTGAGGTGGATGGTGGACCTCAACTTGAATTTCTGATTTATTCAGTCCATCTTCTGGTTCATTAGAAACATCAACAGACAAAACATCAAATTTATTTGATGTCATAACCTTAACGTTTCTAATGGAGGGTGGAGAGAGAGATGGAGGTCTCTCTCTTTTGCGATTAATAGATGGTGGGATTCGAGGTTTTTGCACCTTTCCCACAACAGGTGCATCAGGTAAGTTAGTCTTAAGTGGAACCTCCATCAGATCAGGCAAGGACATGGCCTGAGAGAGGTTTGTATTACTTTTTGTAATGGCGGCTGAAGGCTGTACAGCAATGGGCAATGACCTAGTGTTAATACACCGTGGTAAAGCCTCAGGAGGTGATAAGGTTACCTCGTTATTTGACATTTTGTCAGATAGTATACTTTTTTTTGAGCTATTGGCAGTGCTAGGTTGGTTTGATTTTAATGCCTTAGCATATGTATTTGATTTATTTAATAGTCTTTTGGCATGGGTCACACTTATGTGTTCTAAGTTTGATTTGTTGAGGGCAGCTTCCTCCAACTTATATAGCTCGCAAATCTTGTCTGTGGATTTGTGATTCGAGCTGCAATTTAAACACCTGGCTCCAAGTGCACACTCTCCATGGTAAGATTTGGAGCAAATACCACACATCTTCTCATTTTTGCAAACTTTGGACGGGTGCCCAAATTTAAAACAATTAAAGCATTGCAATGGCTTCTGCTTGAAGGGTCTTACTTTAATCCTTTCGTTCTCGATAATAATGTGAAAAGGTACATCAGCATCCTGGAACGTAAGGATTATCATTGATGTACCTGGGACTTTATGAACTTTCCAAACATTTAATGGACACATGGCCAGTATCTCCTCCTCTGTAAAATCATATAGGTCTCTGTTAAAAACTACGCCCCTTCCGTAGCTAAAATTTAGGTGGGGTTTGACATCTAACTTAATGTCATCATTATTTATTTTCATATTGGACAATATTACCGACTGTGTACTGGATTTGGCATGGATAAGGAAACTATTTTTTCCGAAACGAGATATATCGCCTGGTGCAATAGTTCCTACTTTTTTCTGAATCAATTTGCATATTTTAAAATAATTCCCTGTAACCCCCTTTGATTCAGCTATAAGCCACATCGGTGGTTTTGGATTTCTCTGGGAGGGCATGACTAAATCTGTGCCTTTTTCCAACCAATCGGCAGGCCTGTACACATCTAAATCTTTTGGTACCTTATCGCAGAGAGCAGCCGCGACATTCAAGTTATTAATTTTAATATTATTCAAATTACTTATTGCACTAAATGCTTCGTCATAACTACTATAAGATATCCATGAATCCCAAGTTTCAGCTTCAAGTTTCATCCTTATTTCTTTTATGCATCCATAGCATTCAAATGCTTTACATAGATCATCATAATTTGTTTCTATTGAAATTTGTGTAACATGGAGGATTCGAAGTTTCCTCGTGTTACCCAAATTACTCGATTTAGAAATATCAGTAGAATGGTCCTTTCCCGTTCCGAGGTCATCAACAGAGCTATCCCTTATCACATTAGCAGAGGTCGTCAACAGTGCCGGGGGAGAGTCAGCGTATCCAGGGGATGGGGGTTCGTTCCTTAAAGAATCCATAATAGTAAAGAGAGGGAAAAGAGTTAGTTTGATGTACCTGCTCGAGAATGTTAGGCCATCACGCGTCGGAAAGGAAATTTGCACTCTCTACTATCGGCACAATGAGAGTATACTTCCCAGATGGTCCACTCCATACCCTACCCGAAGGATAGCATCAAAACAGATATAGAGGCACAGGTGTAAGCTGAACCCGCCTGTTAGGACTGAGACCAAGAAATTATGGAATCATCCTCCCCATATCTATAATGACGGGCTTCCGGCCAAAAGCCGAGAGTCCTACCCCAAGCATTGGATCCCCCTGGATTCCGAAGACCCAACACTTGAGAATAGTTCCGCCAAAAAGGTCCAAACCATCTTCGGGATGGCTGAAATCATCCAATACTCTCATATATAGCTTTGAATGCAAACACCTCCCAACCGTGATACCTCCTCCCACTCATCAAAGCAGGCAGCAATAAAGGATGTATGAACATCCCCGCCGGGGCTACAATGGATGTGAAAACATCCAAGCCATAGGAGAAAAGAAAAAAAAATGAATAAATATATATGTACATATTATATACACATATGAGGGAAATTTTTCTCATAGAGTTTGGAAAGCAAGACTAAAGAAAGTTTGTGAAATTAGGATAAGGTTGAAGTAGTATTGAGAAAAAGAAAAAGGTAAAAGAGAGAAATTTAGATTCGAACTGGGGGAGCAATTTCCCCAAGTTCGAGAGCCCTCTTGCCCGTCACCAAGTTTCAGCACGGGAATTAAATGCCGTGCTGAAGCTTAATGACTTCATCAAGGCATTCTCTCATTAAGAGGGTGTGTAAAATTGCACAGAAACAAACAACGCCAGAGGGAATCCATAACCTTCGCAAAATCTAAGATTCTGGCGACGACAATTATTCAATATTTATAATTCTGCTCCCTAAAATGTACAGCATAGCTGTTCCTGTTCAAAAGACATATCACATAAATAATCACCCACATGGATAAAGAACAGATAGAACAGAGATGAGAAAGCTAAGGTGGTTTATGGGAATATCACTGTTTGAAAGATTGGAAAATGATGAAATAAATTTTGTATTTCTGACCATTATTATTGCTGCAAATCACTCATTTATGGCCTTTCCTCACCCCCCCCCCAAAAAAACCCAGTTTCTGACTGGTGTCCCCTGTAATTGTCTTTGTACAAGGGTGGTCCAAAAACTCATGAATGGGTGGTTTGCCCCAATAATCAATGTCAGAAATGCTTAAAACACAGGATAAGTGTAGGATAAATATATGGTTCATGTATTTGGCTAGAAATTAAAGTTTCTGTTCAGTTTCGCCTCTCCAGTTCACCAATCGGGGACGTTACCACACCGGCCACAACAACCCTGTAGTTTTATTATTTTCATTCTATCGTCGCTAAGGTCTGGACAGTAAAGAATGAAATGAGAGAGGTCTTCAGTTTCTGCCCCCACACAGTTCACATTCTACCCTTGCTACTAATTCGTGTTCTTCTATGATTTCTAATATGATTTCAGTGATCCCTTATGGTAAAGGACACACGGCAAATGAAGTAGGGTTAGGTAGGGAGTATCCTACAGGAGGTTAGAACATATCCACTAAGCTAACAGTAACATACTTTAGAAATACCTTAAAATATTCTATTTTTTCCTTATTTCCTTTCCTCACTGGGGTATTTTCCCTGTTGGAGCCCCTGGGTTTATAGTATCCAACTTTTCCCACTAGGGTTATGGCTCAGCAATTAATTTTAATAATTGTAATTATAATTTTAATAAAAATAATTTAATTTTTTTTTTAATAAAAGGGTTCTCAATTTAAACATTTGGAGGCAAACTCAAATGAAATCAAATCTCTTATATTGTATCAATATTCATAATAAATTTATCATCTGGTAGTTTACAATTGATATACTAAAAATAAAATGTATAATAAATTTAATAAAAAGTTTCTACAGCGAGTGACAATGTACGGTCCATAAAAATGGGCTTTACTGAAATGGCTACCCGTGGCCATATAGGGTTACTTCCCACTGGATAATTCACATTAATAATTAAAAATGGCGAGTTTCATTTGACATGACTAAAGCACGAACTAAGACACCTTTGACAAGACATTCATGCAAATTTAAATAGATACGATATAGAAGGAACAGGCCTTGTTGTCACAATTTCATACATTATGTATACAACACTTATTTGACAATATGGATGGTATGTATGTATACCATCCAAAAATATTAGGAAATCACTTACATAATGGAATTTTTTGGCAGGACACGTGGCATAAGAAAGTGGAATTAAAACCTTCCGTATTTCACTGTTTTCACAGACTGACTGACTGACAGTTCCAGTCAGGGTTGCCAGGTTTTCTAAATGAGAAAAGGTCAATTTCTAATCAACAGAGGCTTTAAAAGGTCAACCCATTAATAGAAAAAGGTCAAAAATGTAGTATTTAAGGCTCGGCTTTTTTCATATTACTAAAGGCCAACCTATTTAAATACAAAAGGTCAAATTTGAGTTTTTTTTTTGGCCGGAAAAAAGGCCAAACTGGCAACCCTGGTTCCAGTGAGCGCCTGAGCCTGGTTCAAACTTCAACCTGTCCCACCTTTCAGGTTCATCTTTACAACGGCTCTTCTAGTAATCTTGGGACGTATTTTAGAGTTTATTCTTTTTAATGTTATATGAATTTAACTTGAGTAACTCTTTATAGTCTAATCTCAAGATATTTTATAGTCTTTTTTCATTAATTCTCCCTTAGTGTTTCTTATAATAATAATAATAATAATAATAATAATAATAATAATAATAATAATATTTTGTGGATAGAGTAATATAGGACGGATATATTAAAAGATAAAATTACTTTAACTAGTAGTCATGATTTTATTCAATTGTTAAAATAAAAATTGATAATATAAATAAGTTAAAACTGCTTGCTGCTCTTCTCTTGTAAGGTTCATTCATAGAAAAACTATTGTCTAAGCTTTAGAATTCTTTCATATAAAATATATTCTTTTGTAAACTGATACAACAAAATACGATTATATACAAGAAATGGAATGTTTTATATCCCATTTATGTTTTATTTGACTATAAAATTAGATATCATGAAAGGGTTTTAATAATCTTGTTTGGTAACACAAGTGGAAAAAGCATTTTCAGAATGCTATTGGTGACGTGGCCAAAAAAGACTTTGGTGTTATGGCTTATAAAACATTAAAATACTATTCTAAAGGAAATGCTAAGTCTTAAGATTTAATATAGATGATAATTAAGGAATATTCCATCCTAGAGATAGCTAATTATAGATGAAAACCGTAAAATTTGAGATTTGTTGTTAGCAGACAAATTAATTTAGGGAAACTAAACTAAATTAATAAAACAATATCTTATAAATTGGCCCATTCTATCATGCAAATTTCGACTTTAATTTTGATACTACTGTTCCTGTATTCTATTAAATGATTAATATATGTTTATAATTCAATACAGGCTCGTAATTTCAAGAAATTCATGGACACGGCGATGGTATGGGCACCTATTGGCAGTAGAAGTAACTATTTATATAACTATATAGACATATATTAGATACTATATGGCAACTTTATATATCCAAAGAAGGTATCTAGTGCAAGACATGGACTATTCTATCATTGCAATATAAGACGAATACATTAAACAATAAAATTACTTTTATTTGGAGTTATAATATATCCAATTGTGAAGACAAATACTGAGAAGAAAATCAAAATAGAAAATTTACTAGCCACTTCTAGCAACTTTATACTTCCCCATGTTAGTCATCAAAAGAGCTATTGTTCAAGTTTTAAAATTCTTATAGATAAAATATACTTTATGGATAGAACTAATACAAATATATCTATGTAAGATTATAAATTCTTTTAGATACCATTAAAGCCCTATTTGATTGTAAAATTAAATATCTTGAAGATATTTTGCTCATTTCTTTTGGTAACACAAGTGGCTGACTCTGTTTCAGAATTCCGTCTGCTATCTATTGTACCAAATATGATTTAGCAAAACACCTTTAAGATTTCTAATTTTACAACCAAATGGAGCTTCAATCGTAGCTATGGAAATTTTATTATGTGAAACAAATATATTTTGTATTATTATTATACATAAAATATATTTTATATAGAAAGAATTTAAAGCTTAGACTATGGGTATTTTTATGAATACTCTCAGATGGAAAAGTTACTAATAGTTTTTTAAATTCAATATTTAAATAGTTTTCCTCTTAGTAATTGCATACATTATTACTCCAAAGAAAAGTAATATTATTTCTTAATATATTCGTCTTACATTGCAATGATTGAATAGTGTATGTCTTGCACAAAATAGCCTCTTTGATATACAAAATTGCAACTCGTATTATTTTTTTGCAATATTTTAGTTACTTTTACTGTCAGCAGATGTCCATACTATCACTGTGTCCATGAATTTTTTGAGATTACAAGCCTATTATGAATAATATATATCGATAAATCATTCATTCGAATAGACGACCAATGTCTAAAGAATTAAAAATCAAGTTCACGAATTACAATTAGACAATTAGTAATATTCTATTTTAACAATTTAGTTTCGTTTCCCAAAATAAATTCGTCTGCTAACAATAAAACTCGATTTTTTAATGTTTTCACCTAGATACGGTTGTCTCTAGATTGGAATATCCTTGAATGATTAATTATATTAAATTCTAAGGCTTTATATTGCCTTTATAATGGTTTATTAATGTTTTATAAACCAAATTCTATTTTTGACACGTCACCATCACCCTTGGAAAATGCTTTACCACTTGTGTTACCAAACACGACGACTAAAACCTCCTTCATAATTTCTAATTTTACAGCCAAATCAAACATTAATTTCATCTAATACATATTTCTCTAATATACAAATCTATTTTGTAGTACTATTCTCTAAAAAATATATTTCATATGAAAGAATTTTAAAGTTTAGACAATAGGTATTTTGATGAAAAATCTTTCTAGCGATTTTTTTTCCAATTTAATTATACTATCCGATGTAATTTTAACACCTGGCTTGATTATGTTTCCAAATTAAAGTAATTTTACATGTTAATAAATTATTTTTATTATTATTTATTTTCTGAAGCTCTCATTGTGAGGAAAAATAGCCCAGGGAAGAACATATGTACATGAGCATAGATACACACGAATGATGTATATATATATATATATATATATATATATATGTGTGTGTGTGTGTGTGTGTGTGTGTGCGGATATCCTAACATGGTGAAAAGGTTTGCGTATTATTATTATTATTATTATTATTATTACTTGCTAAGCTACAACTATAGTTGGAAAAGCAGGATGCTATAAGCCCAGGGGCCCCAACAGGGAAAATAGCTCAGTGAAAAAGGAAACAATGAATAATAAAATATCTTAAGAATAGCAATAACATTAAAATAAATATTTCCTATATAAACTATAGAGCTATGATAGCTATGCTATAAGAGTCAAAGCCACCCATACTAGTATGGTTTGCTGTGAGCGATCAGACAAAAATCTCCCACCATCACTAAGCCGCAGTTGGCCAATGTGGTGAAAAAAAAGACTTGCTAAACCCCAGACATGAATAAGGACATGTCTTAGACATTTGTCCTCCAGTGGACTAATAGCGGCTATATTTGTTGTTTGATATATATATATATATATATATATATGTATATATATATATATATAGAGAGAGAGAGAGAGAGAGAGAGAGAGAGAGAGAGGCCAATATAACAACAATGTTAATGACTGAAATTAGACAATGGAAGGAAACAGTCATAGAAAAGTAGATTTATCATATATCTATATATATCTATATATATATATATATATATATAGACCTAAGTACGTATAAATGTGTGTTTATATATTTTCATACCTATATGTGTGTATTATTATCATTATTATTATTATTTGCTAAGCTACAACCCTAATTAGAAAAGCAGAATGCTATAAGCCCAGGGGGCTCCAACAGGGAAAATAGCCCAGTGAGGAAAGGAAAGAAGGAAAAAATAAAATTTTAAGAATAACATCAAAATAAATATCTCCTATATAAACTATAAAAACTTTAAAAAAAAACAAGAGGAAGAGAAACTAGATAGAATAGTGTGCCCGAGTGTACTCTCAAGCAAGAAAACTCTAACCCAAGATAATGGAAGGCCATGGTACAGAGGCTATGGCACTACCCAAGACTAGAGAACAGTGGTTTGAATTTGGAGTGTCCTTCTCCTAGAAGAGCTGCTTACCATAGCTAAAGCGTCTCCTCTACCCTTAGGTAGTAAGTTGGCCTGGGCACCAGCCGCCCGTTGAGATACTACCGCTAGAGAGTTATGTGATCCTTTGACTGGCCAGACAGTACTATATAAGGACCCTTCTCTCTGGTTACGGTTCTTTTCCTTTGCCTACACAGACACCGAATAGTCTGGCCTATCCTTTACAGATTCTCCTCTGTCCTCATTTACCTGACAGCATTGTGATTACTAGACAATTCTTCTTCACCCAAGGGGTTAACTACTGCACTGTAGTTGTTCAGTGGCCACTCTCCTCTTGGTAAGGGTAGAAGAGACTCTTTAGCTATGGTAAGCAGCTCTTCTAGGAGAAGGACACTCCAAAATGAAACCATTGTTCTCTATTCTTGGGTAGTGCCATAGCCTCTGTACCATGGTCTTACACTGCCTAGGGTTAGAGTTCTCTTGCTTCAGGGTACACTCGGGCACACTTTTCTATCTAGTTTCTCTTCCTCTTGTTCTGTTAAAGTTTTTATAGTTTAAATAGGAAACATTTATTTTAATATTGTTACTATTCCTAAAATATTTTATTTTTCCTTATTTCTTTTCCTCACTGGGCTATTTTCCCTGTTGGGGCCCCTGGGCTTATAGCATCCTGCTTTTCCAACTAGGGTTGTAGCTTAGCATTTAATAATAATAATAATAATAATAATAATAATAATAATAACAAGAGGAGAGTAGCCACTGAACAATTACAGTGCAGTAGTTAACCCCTTTAGTGAAGAAGAATTTTTTGGTAATCTCAAGAGTTGTCAGGTGTGTGAAGACAGAAGAGAATCTGTAAAGAATATGCCAGGCTATTCAGTGTATGTGTCGGCAAAGGGAAAGTGAACCGTAACCAGAGAGAGGGATCCAATGTAATACTGTCTGGCCAGTCAAAAGACCACATAAGTCACTAGCGGTAGTATCTCAACGGGTGGCTGGTGCCCTGGCCAACCTACTTTCTAAGCCCTAGTTCTTTAACGTATGTGAAGCGCGAAATAATAATAATAATAATAATAATAATAATAATAATAAACAAAAAGCAGGAGGACATGGGAAAGGTGGGGTGGCTAAGCCATGACTCAGCTCAGCCGTGTGTGCGTGTGTACGGGTATACATATGTGTACGTATGTGTGTGTGTATATGTATATATATATATATATATATATATATATATATATATATATATATAAAGAGAGAGAGAGAGAGAGAGAGAGAGAGAGAGAGAGAGAGAGAGAGAGAGAGAGAGAGAGAGAGAGAGAGAGATTTTTTGCTTGATCACTCACAGCAAACTAACCTAGTTTTGCTTTTAAGCCTTTGGGGGTCGCGGTTAAAGGTTTGGTTCTTATTAAGTAGCCTACTTATATTCATTCCCTATTCTATTTATTCCTTCCCATATATGTATTTTTTTGCATATATTTTATATCATTCTATGGATAAAGGCATTAAACGTATCATCTTTATATGTATATATATATATATATATATATATATATATATATATATATATATATATATATATATCCCATACCTCTTCCCCTAATAAGTATTGTTGAAATAATACCTAATAAACGTAAATAAACAAGAGGCCAATAAAACAACAATGTTAATGACTGGAATTAGACAATGGAAAGAAACACTGGCATAGAAAAGTAGATTTATCACACACACACACACACATATATATATATATATATATATATATATATATATATATATATATATATATATATATATATATATATATAATATATATATAGACCTAAGTATGTATATATGTGTATGTATATATGTATATACTGTATTTACATACTTACATGTGTGTGAAGTTTATCTCTCTACGCCCTGGCTCTTTAACGTATGTGTAGCCCGAAATAATAATAAAAATAATAGTATAATAACAATAATAATAATAATAATAATAATGTGTGTATAAGCCTATATATATACTTAGTGGTCAAGTCTGTCCATCTGCGCCTTCAATCATTAATATTTGTACCCAGAAATAATAATAATAATACTAATGAGAGAGAGAGAGAGAGAGAGAGAGAGAGAGGGGGGGCCTGTTTTAGACATGAAAGAATATCTGTATTAATATTATTAGCTAATCTCCAACTCTAGTTGGAAAAGCAGGATGTTATAAACCCAATAAGACCTCCAACGGAGAAAACACCCCAATGAGGAAAGGAAATAAGGAAATAGATAAATTACAGAAGTGAAAAATTCGAATAAAATATTCTATGAACAATAACAACATTAAAATAAAGTATATAAAGTATAAAAACTTAATAGAAGCTAACAACAACAACAATAATAATTTCCTATAAATATTGTGAAAGTAATTCATGTGAAGCAACATTCCACATTATAAAGTAATACCACAAGAATGTACAGTACAGTAGAGTACATCACATGGGATTTAAAGTACTTAAAAGTACTTTGGTAATGTTCTTAAATAGTCACTTATCTACAGATCTCGAAATTGAACGGCCCATGGGAATTGAGAAGAAGCACTCAAAGAGAAGTTGAATAACTTTAATCGGAAATAAACAATGGAATATCAACAGATATGTCAAGAAATAATAGAATTCTCGAAGATAAATGATATATTTCAGGGAGGTAATAATAAGATAGTGAATTATAATTAATACGAAATAAGGACACAAAGAGAGACAGCTGATTTCCGCCCCCTTCGGCCTTCGGGTGTCGGAGTGAAGAAGTAATAAGTTTCCCGGCAGGCCACGAGACATGAGTAACGATCTCTCTCTCTCTATCTCTCTCTCTCTCTCTCTCTCTCTCTCTCTCTCTCTCTCTCTCTCTCTCTCTCTCTCTCTCTCTCTTTTATGAATACCTTAGATGTGAAACCTTGTATATACAATAATTTATATATCAACGCTCTTATATCTTATAGATATGTTTTCTTTTTTTATATTAAAATAAGGTTTTTAACTAAATGCCAGAGAAAATAGAACCATATGTCATATACGCGATTTTTATAAAGGATGGACCGATAATTGAGAGAGAGAGAGAGAGAGAGAGAGAGAGAGAGAGAGAGAGAGAGAGAGAGAGAGAGAGAAACAGGCGACGTAAATTGTGTTGTCTAGGGAACATGGTAACGAGAAGATTTGCCTTCTGCCGCCAAGATATAAAAAAAAACTCCTATTTCAAACCTACTGCTATAACATGTACGGCTGCTCGATGAGACGTATCACAGTCATTCACAATGATATCCTAAGACGCCTCACCAATACCCCGAGGCACCATTGAGCTTCAGCGATGTTTGTTGAAAATAGACTGGATAATCTAAAAACCATCATTCGTCGCTCTATAGTAAGTCTCACCTCCCGCCTACGATCTAGTGAAAATCCCCTAATTCAAAATGTGCTTGCAAGTGCAGCGAGAATAAAATCCAAAATTGTGGGAAACCTGGAATACGGAAGCTTCCAGTACAATGAATTGTATTCACTAATCTTTGATAGTGTGGCCGTGCCAAATTTTCAACACTAAATATTCTGAGTTATTCGGCGAAGAGGAATTAACAAATTTTCCCCGAAAGTTGGATAATTTAAATATTTTTCATTAAGTTTAAATGTTGATATTTCAGTATTACGGTGATGCTTAGAATGAAGAATAAAATGTTTAAATATTTTAAATAAAAAAATATATTTAAATATGGCAATTGATATAACTGGTGTATATATATATATATATTATGTATATATATAAATAAATTTATATATACACACACACATATATATATATATATATATATATATAAATTTATGTATATATATGTATATACATACCATATGTATATATATTTATATAAATAAATAAATAAATATGATACCCAGTAATGTTATGATAACGTGTTTTATTATGTTATATCTTTGTTGCCTAGAAGTCCTGTATTTCCTTCACACCACCTGCTCTGTGACTAGATTTTTTTCCCCAGAGCTCTATCATTATTCAAGCAATTATTGTTCCAACATAATTATCATTGTCATCGCCATTTTTTTTCCTCCCTCTCTTTTTGTTTGCTGATATGCATGTTATCATCATTATTAAGCGTTAATGCTATTATGATTTTGTTACCCAGACCTTAGAACTCTGTGGTCAACCTGCTAATTGATGTTTGTAATATATCACTGATATTATTGCATATCTCATCTTTTTTTTTTACTGGTGTCAAAAA
>NW_027171115.1:5000-15000 GCF_036898095.1 Palaemon carinicauda
GTACAAATGTTACTATACAAAAGACAAAAATTCTCTCTCTCTCTCTCTTCTCTCTCTCTCTCTCTCTCTCTCTCTCTCTCTCTCTCTCTCTCTCTCTCTCTCAATAATAATAATTGAATGCTGACGTACACAAATGCGCAACGGGCCTACGTAAACACTCTCTTGCAGCATCAGTAAACAGCCTTCAAACAAGTGTTGTATACTCTATCCTTCCGTTGTTTACAATCTCGGTCAATCAAGAAGCGGTTTTTTTTTTTGTATATGTTAGAAAGATGAAAGCTTTGCTTTGCGGGCTAATGTGACGACGTCCCGGGGGGCGTGGGGTTGTTTGAGGCCTGGGGGAGGGGTATTTGAAGCCCGGGGGGGGGGGGGGGGTGAAGAGGTGGTTTAATGAAGGGGTTTTTAAGGGCGAAGAGTGGAGGCTGGAAATTTGGGGAAGATTATTTTGTTCATACTTTTATTATTATTATTATTATTATTATTATTATTATATATTATTATTATTATTATTATTATTATTAGCTAAGCTACATCCCTAGTTGAAAAATCGGGATGCTATAAGCCCAAAGGCTCCAACAGGGAGAAATAACTCAGCGAGAAAAGGAAATAAGAAATAAACTATATGAGAAGTGATGTACAATTTAAATCAAATATTTTAAGAACAGTAACAACATTAAAACAGAATTATTTATATATAAAAATATAAGTGGTTATTTAATTAAAAATAACACTAAATAATTAGTTATCGTTGAATATCTAACATACAATTACATTCATGATTATTCCTATTAAAATAATAACATTAGTAATAACACAATCATCAAAATTCTAATAACAATATCATAAATGTCAAACTCCCAGATAACTCCTAATCAATCAATCAATCACTTACTACAAAACAAAAGAAACTATCTTCTTATATCAAAACCATTGAAATTACAATGATTATTATCAATGTTACTTCATTATCACAAGTAGCCTCAACCATACGGACGGAAATGGTAACAAGAGGATTTGAAACCCTTTCCACAGCGTCATTGAAGCCAAACAAGATATGTAGTACATGAGAACATCGCTAGTTCCTTACACGTGACATTTCAATCCTTATATATACATATGAGTGTATACAGTATATGTGTGTATATATATATATACACACACACACACACACACACACATATATATATATATATATATATATATATATATATATATATATATGTATGTATGTATGTATAGACATATCTTCGGGTATAGCCTGGCATAGAAAGACCATAAACAGATACATGTGGAAGGACATGGCTGAGGCCTTTGTTCTGTAGTGGACTAGCTACGGCTGAAGATGATGATGATGATGATGATGACGAGGATGATTATATATATATATATATATATATATATATATATATATATATATATATATATATATATATTATATATACATACATAAACAAGAACCAAAAACAAAAACACTATCTTTAAAAAAGCAAGGCTGAACAAGGCTCACCTAAGCATTGACACATGACAACCCTGATTACTCTATGTAAGGGCTTGACCCAGATATCTCCAGATACATAACCCAGTACAACTTATAACGGCATTGTTGGGAAGGATAATCTATCACACTTCTCTTCCAATGCTCGACTACACTCCGGGGAAAGTGTCAGATTGACATTTACGTGACTGAGCATATACGAGTCATTAGTAAAAATGCAGAATGGCATGCATTTACATTCGGTAAAATCTCTCTCTCTCTCTCTCTCTCTCTCTCTCTCTCTCTCTCTCTCTCTCTCTCTCTCTCTCTCTCTCTCTCCTGCATGTATATATAATATATAATACAGGTACATATATACATATATGTGTGTATATAGTGTATTTATACAGTATATATATTGTATATTGTATTTATAAATAAATATATATAGATTATATATATATATATATATATATATATATATTATATATATATATATATATATATACATATACAGTATATATACTGCATATATATGAATATCATATAAATAAAAAAATAAAAAAATACATATATGAGATATATAGATAAATTATACATATAAGATATATATATATATATATATATATATATATATATATATATATATATATATATTTTATATATATATATATATATATATATTATGTAATTATACATACATTAAGTGTATTTAAGTGTACATTTTTTACAAAAGAAAAAAAAACTCAGAAAATAAATAAATCCCCATAAAATAAACTATGTACCCAGACTCAAGCACATTACGTCATAATTCAAGCACCAGGCTAAATAAAGACATTGCAATCTAGGTCATCATCAAAACGGGCAAGCACAAACAGTCCTTTTAAGTCTAAAAAAGCAACTGATAACTCTAAAAGTGCC
The DNA here is from genome assembly GCF_036898095.1 of Palaemon carinicauda. NCBI lineage: Eukaryota > Metazoa > Arthropoda > Malacostraca > Decapoda > Palaemonidae > Palaemon > Palaemon carinicauda. Next base: position 7,396 of record NW_027171115.1, read on the forward strand.
TAGTGTTCACCTACCCTTTGATTGCCATTGCTTATTTAACAATACTGTGGGGTATTTATTAACTTCAAGCGAGGTCTGCTCATCTCTCTCTCTCTCTCTCTCTCTCTCTCTCTCTCTCTCTCTCTCTCTCTCTCTCTCTGTTACGTAACTCCAAGTTATTACTTTCATGTTGTAGGTCTTTCTTTCTTTTAATTAATTTATATGTTGTAATAATGTGCAATCATGTCAGTAGGACATTGCACCTTTAATTAACTTTATTTACGACTTGATATATATAAATTTAACTTCTCTCTCTCTCTCTCTCTCTCTCTCTCTCTCTCTCCTCTCTCTCTCAATGTAGCTCTCTTTCTCTTTCTATCAATGTTGCTCTTTTTCTCTTTCTCTCTATCAATGCAGCTCTCTCTCTCTCTCTCTCTCTCTCTCTCTCTCTCTCTCTCTCTCTCTCTCTCTCTCTCTCTCTCTGTACACATACATTTTATATATATATATATACATATACACATATATATATATTATGTATATATATATATATATACAGTATATAAATATATACTGTATATATATAATGTATGTGTACAGAGAGAGAGCTACATTGATAGAGAAAGAGAAAAAGAGCTACATTGAGAGAGAGAGAGAGAGAGAGAGAGAGAGAGAGAGAGAGAGAGAGAGAGAGAGAGAGAGAGAGAGAGAGGTTAAATATTAACAAAGACAACTCCCCTCTCTATATATAGCAAGCAAACTTCATTCCTTCATGGTAAGTATTGTTACAGAAACACGAGACACGAGGCGATGAAGAACTGCTTTGAGAGAAAGGCTTGCCGGCAGCAGTGTCTTCTTTGAAATAGTCTAGCTTCTCTCTAGGGCAATTTACAAGAATGTAGCAGATGTCTTTGTATATTCTAATATATCCAGGTTGTACAGCTGGCGTGTATGAATAGTTTAAAAGGTATAGAATGTATTTTAAATGAAGATTGAACATCGGGTACATAATTAAACAAGCGGATATTTATATGTTTGTGTGTTTATGCATATATACAGTATATATGTATATATATGTATGTATATATATATATTTATATATATGTATATATATATGTATGTATATAGATATATGTATATGCATATATATTTATAACTATACATATATACATATGTATTAAATATATATATTATATAAATAATAAATATATATATAAATATATATATATATAAATATAAATATATATATATATATATATATATATATATATATGAATATTCATACACATACATTTAATGCACTACCACACACGGAACCGTGCCAACCTGTATACGCTGACTCGCGTAGAAGCATTTAAAAATAAAAAAGATAGAACTCATTCTCATATGCAAAGGAAATAACATTACTCTCGCAACAGCAACAGGCGTCAATAGGCACAGGTGTGAGAGGACCTTTCTCCCATCATGGTACTGAGAGAGAGAGAGAGAGAGAGAGAGAGAGAGAGAGAGAGAGAGAGAGAGAGAGAGAGAGAGAGAGCAATGCAGTGTAGTCAGCCATCTCCTTCCGAGTTACATGCAGAGGTGAATGGCATTTCCGCCTATTACATTTTGCCGTTTTGCTGATCAGCCAAAGTAGTGCAAAAATAGTCGTTCTCATTTACGTAACAAATTCGCAGTAAGAATGGCATGGATATGCCTTTCCGCGTCCTCTGAGTTTTATCTTTTTTTATTCTTTTTTTTTTTAACAAAACTGATCGATAAAGCGTATACCCAGTCACATAATTCTATCTTATTTCTCTTCTCTATTGTCTTGTTAAATTTTTTAGTTTATATAGTCAAAATTTACGTTTAATGCTGTTACTGTTCATAAAATATTTCATTTTAATTGTTAATTACTTTTCTTGTAGTTTCCTTATTTCCTTTCGTCACTGAGCTATTTTCATTGTTGGAGCCCTCGGGCTCATAACATTCTGCTTTTCCAATTAGGGTTTTAGCTTGGCAAGTAATAATTTCAATAATGATAATGATAATGATAATAATAATAATAATAATTAAATAATAATAATAATAAAATAATAATAATAATAAAATAATAATAATAATAAAATAGTAATAATAATAAAATAATAAAATAATAATAATAATAATAATAATAATAATAATAATAATAATAATAATAATAACCAAGTTTGAAGTCTCTGTGAAAACGATGTCCAAACTTATGGCTGATTACGTGAATTGAACGTTTTGCTTTACCGTGTCGTTGACCTTTGACCTTGACCTTCCAGAATTTAATCATTCCCAGCTTTTTACATATCAGTTAATCCCTGCAAATTTCATTACGATTAAAACTGTGGTCAGGAAGCTGTTCACAAACAAACAAACAAACACACACACACACAAACAGGGAGTAAAACATAACCTCCTTCCAACTTCGTTGGCGAAGTTAACACTGTGATTCTCTCATCAATAACAGAATGGATAAAAAATGACATGCTACTTCCAAATACAGTTAATTAGGACCAATTTTGGTGACAGTTATTTTTCATATTTTTTTTATTTATGACCTTGAGTTATTTTTCATAATTCATGGTATTGATGTGACCAGTTTTGCTGATTTAGTTATTTTTCACACTTTTTTTTTTCATTTATTAGCTCAAGTTATTTTTCACAATTCATGGTATAGGTGTGACCAATTTTGGTGACGGTTATTTTTCACAATTATTTTATGTATTAACTCGAGAGTTATTTTTCACAATTCATGGTATAGGGTGTGACCAATTTTTTTTTTAATTTATTAGCTCGAGTTGTTTTTTCCCATTTTCTTTTTTTATTTATTAACTCGAGTTATTTTTCACAATTCATGTTATAGTTGTGGAGTCTATTCAAGTCATTCCGTCTCATCTGGGGAAAAAGTCAGTCGAAATAACGGGACGTCTTTTAGACTTGTCTTTTCAAATGGCAAAAGAAACAAACACATTCTCTTTAACAGCGTCTGGCAACATCCTTGGGGAGGTCACTGAACTTTGACACTGGCAAATGAAAATATTATTATTATTATTATTATTATTATTATTATTATTATTATTATTATTTTGGACCAAAATAAAAGGGTCATTATATAGCTAACAAACATTCCTAAGAACAGATAACCTTACATTGATGAAGGAAAAAAGAAAAAAATATGTTCTGGAACACACACACATACATATATATATATATATATATATATATATATATATATATATACATTATATATATGGATATGTATATATATACACATATATATACACACCCATATATATATACATATATAATATATATAGCCTATATATATATGTATGTATAATTATATATATATATATATATATATATATATATATATATATATATATATATATATATATATATATATATATATACCCATTCTGAGTGGGAAAACCCTAACGTGTACAAGTTAGGGCAAGCCATACTAGGTTGGTTTGCTGTGAGTGATCAGACTAAAGTCCCTCACCATCACCAATATGCAGTACCCAGCATGGTGATGAAAATGACCAAACCCTAACAATGGCATATCTAAAGTCTTTTCCTGCAGTGGACTAAAAATGGCTTCATTTGTGAAACGTTTGGCGAACTAATCTCTCTTGGGCGAACTAGAGACAGTGAAGAGCACTAAAATTCTAGTGTGAACTTGTTACCATAATAACAAGCGTAGTACCAGTAACATAAAAAGGGAAATAAATACAAGAATTACATTGCAATCATAACGTCAAGCACTGCATCTGAGATACGTAAACAATAGGAAAAACACCTTGAGGTTGAACATCAACAAGGAAAAAAAAAAACTCAAATCTCCAGGTAGAAGAATAGCAGCAAGGCAAAAACTAATGTGGAGGTAGAATAACAACAGCTAGGTAAATTTCAAGGTAGAACAACAGCAGCTGGTTAAGAAAACCAAATCTCGAGGTAGAATAACAACAGTTAGTGAGACGAAATTTCTAAGTAGAATAACAACAGCTAGTAAGAAGAAATTTCTAGGTAGAATAACAACAGTTATGAAGAAAGATAAAATCTCGAGGTAGAACAACAGCAGCAAGGCAAAACCTCAAATCTCAAGGTAGAATAAAAAACAACTAGGTAAACAAATTCTCGAGGTAGAACAACAACAGCAACGTAGAAAGACAATTCCAAATCAAAACACCAACAGTTTCGCAAGAAAAGTATCCAAGAGGATCTCCGAATCGCAACGCACACAAACATGCACCCAACTACCTCACAGTTCACACACAAACACATACTATCCAACTACTACTGACAGCGCCAAATGGTAGGATGGGGGTGGCAGCAGGAGTAGTAGTAGTAGCTGACATCACCTCTCTTAACAGGGCTCCTGCTCCCTCCACCCGTTCGCTTCTCTGAGCCCAGCCTGCATCTGAAACTTGCTATAAGAATACTCAATTTCTCAAAGTCATGATGGAAGCCTTGCGATTAAGAGAAGGATTAAGCTTCTACCGAGCAATCATCTTCACGTGACTGGGTGATATTGAATAGGGTGTCTCTCACGTCTTGACTCATGCGTTGCGATTACATCGCGCGATGTCACGGTACGATTGCGTAATGCGCGATCAATATATAGCAGTACGTGCGGTACGGATCAAGCGTTGCGATTACATCGCCCTATGTCGAGATGCGATTGCATAATGCACGATCAATATACAGCTATATTTTACGTTGCCAATAGCCATTCCGTATTAGTAAATTAAAATGTGCAAAATAATCATTTAGTGCACAATAATTAACAAATAATTACTTGCTATATAACAGAGTACGTCATACTTTTTTTTTTTTTTAATTTGCGGAATTTACATGAACAATTTCATCGTAACTTGTGATAAATAATCTTCAGTTTGATTTGAAATAAAAGTATGCAAAATAATCCTTTTAATGAAAGATAATTGAATAAATAAATTAATGATATAACACAAACTAAAAAAGAAAATTAATTAAACTAGCAACATAGGATACAAACAGAAGAAAATACATTTGTATAACAAATAAGTATATTAATCTAGCAACATAGGATACAATCAGAAGAAAATACATTTGCATAGCAAATAAGTAGATTAAACTAGCAACAGAGGATACAAACGAAAGAAAATACATTTGCAAAACAAATAAGTAGATTAAACTAGCAACAGAGGATACAAACAGAAGAAAATACATTTGCATAGCAAATAAGTAGATTAAACTAGCAACAGAGGATACAAACGAAAGAAAATACATTTGCATAACAAATAAGTAGATTAAACTAGCAACAGAGGATACAAACAGAAGAAAATACATTTGCATGACAAACAAGTAGATTAAACTAGCAACATAGGATAAAAACAAAAGAAAATTCATTTGTATGACAAATAAGTAGATTAAACTAGCAACATAGGATAAAAACAGAAGAAAATACATATGGAGAGCATATGGAGAGCAAAAAAGTTGCAGCAGAAAAAAAAGAAATCCTCTAATTAAATAAACGTAATATGATTTCAGAAATAAAGTCCCACTGAATAAGCAAACAAATAAAAATAAATGGTGAGCTAAGTAACAACTAAAAAAAAGCATTTTCCTTACTAGCAAATAAAAAAATGGTAAAAATACCAGACCAAAAGTCTTCAAGGAAAAGCAGATTATAGAGACTACATTCAGTTTCTACGTCTTTCCCTACAACCGCTGGATCCCACGTATGCTGTCTAAGTGGATGACCGCTTGCCTGTCTATCTGTCTATCTGTGTGACAGTGTCTTTTGAGAGCCATTTTGAGGGACAGATTCCAATGAGGACAAAAGGAAAGTAAACTCGACACCTTCACTCACAACCTAATGAACGCAAAATCTCTCTCTCTCTCTCTCTCTCTCTCTCTCTCTCTCTCTCTCTCCTCTCTCTCTCTCTCTCTCTCTCTCTCTCTCTCAATGATTAAATGACAGAAGGTAAGAATACAATAATAATAATAATAATAATAATAATAATAATAATAAAATAATAATTTTTTAATAACAATGATTTTAAAAATAATAATTATAATAATGATTTTAATAACCTTTTTTTAAATAATTTTAATAATAACGACTTCAATAACTAATAATTTTTAATATTCATTTCAATAATTTTATTAAAAAAATTTGATAATTTCAATAATAAAAATAATTTTAATAGTTTTAATAATAATAATTTAAAAAGTTTTAATTATAAAATAATAACTAATAATAATAATAACAATAATAATAATAATAATAATAATAATAATAATAATAATAATAATAACAACAATTTTAATATCAATCAACATCCTATAGGATCCTTTTTCTTACCTTAAGACCCCAAGGACACGGACAGCGTTCAAATGATGGCAATTGACAGTTACCTGTGGAAGAAAAAAATAGAATATATATTAAAATGGCAATCTTTGTTCATTCAGTTTTGCGTGCCATTATCCATAGGACATAGAAGAATGAATTTGGCAGTGACTATGGTGACTTCTTTCTCGAGGTCATACCCCTATCATGGGAAGTGATTTAATATTAAGAGAAATAAAAACTCAAGCACCACATATATACATATATACTGTTTACTGTATATCTCCCCTATATAATATTTGCAAGTGTCTGGCTATACAGTATATATATATATATAAATATATATATATATATATATATATATATATATATATATTATATATATATATATATATATATCAACATATACACACACACACACACATATATATATATATATATATATATATATATACTATATATAAATGTATATATACAATATATGTACTGTACGTATGTATGTAATAAATATATATATATATATATATATATATATATATATATATATATATATATATATATACAGTATATATAAATACAAATATATACACATATACACACAATTAGGTATGGATATCATATGTCAATATAACAAAATTAACGTTAAATATACATAACACGTGAAAATATAAACATAAAAAAAGGATTACTTATATTAGCAAACAGAATAACTTCAATTCAAGAATATGCGAATATATTACGTGTATGTTTAAACACATTTTAATACATTTCAATATATCTGAAGCAAGTAATAATAATACTAATAATAAGATAAGAATAATAATAAAATGTGATTGCGTGTACGGTAGACTGCCGAATCGCTAATCCCCTCGGGTAGATATCAAATGTCAACTAGAGGAGCGGAGGTGTGGTCGTGGGACGGCCGCCATCTTTAAAGGGGAGATGTGCTTGAACAGCCTTCTCTGGATAACCTCTTCATAATGACAGCCTTTGCTAATTGCTTAATCACTAACTTCATCATCATCATCATCATATCCTACGCCTATTGACGCAAAGGGCCTCCGTTAGATTTCGCCAGTCGTCTATATCTTGAGATTTTAATGCGTTACTTCTCCATTCATCATCTCCTACTTCCCGCTTCCTAGTCCTCAGTCATGTAGGCCTGGGTCTTCCAACTCTTCTAGTGCCTTGTGGGGCCCAACTGAACGTTTGGTGAACTAATCTCTCTCGAGGAGTGCGAATAGCATGCCAAAACCATATCCATCTACCCCTCATCATGA
>NW_027171118.1:12500-15000 GCF_036898095.1 Palaemon carinicauda
GGCCAGAAATCCCCTGAAATAACTGGTAGGTGCATGGCATTGGTTGCTGCATTCACGGCCTCGATGGTTTTGTTAGCCTCTTTCTTGATTTCTTCGATAGGGTTTCTAGTGAGGCGCACAAATTTTGAGGAATCAGCCAAGATGTCGTCGAGTTTCTTGTGGTATTCCTCTGTGTCAATAAGCACAAAGGCAGCAGTCTTGTCTGCCCTACGAACAGTAACACCAGCAACCTGCTTAAGTTCCTTAGCAGCTGCCTTCATATCCTGGGTGACGATACCACTGGTGTAACGACCCCTCTCAGTGAGGGCCTCAGCAAGAAGCAAGGGCTGGAGGGCATCAGTAGTCCGCAGGGTGCCACGATCTTGAAGGGCGAGGATTGAGTCAAGTAGCAGCTCGACCTCGAGGCGTTTATCAGTGGGCCTTGGCCTGGTCACGTAGTGGCAGTTGAGGCCCATCTTGAGGATTTGTTCCTGTGCAGGAGTCGGGGTATACCCCGAGATATTGATGTACTCCTGGCGTTCCTGTGGTATGCGAAGTTTGCCACCGTTGAGGTTGATCAATTTCTTCAGGATGGTGCGGGTCCTCTTCTGCATGTCTCTCTTCTTAAGGATTCGGAGGCATGGGTAATGTTGTCAGGGTAGTTCAGGCCACCCCCGATGTCCTCGTCCTCTCTCTGTTGGCTGGTAGGGTCGAATTCTGGGTTGTCATCGACAGGTTCTCGGGAGTCCTCATCAGGGGCGTCCTCATCTTCGTCAGGGTCGCTGTCAGGTTCAGGAGGGGTGTCTGGATCGGTACTGTCTTCATTCTGCTCTGCTCTTCTTTCCCTGGTGTTGACCCATTCCTCCACGAGACGGGTCCGGGAGGGCTGTGAGCTCATCCTTCAGCGCCTGCTTCTGTTGGAGCTACCTCTGGAGGAGGCTACGTCTGTAGGCACGGGTACCAGGATCATTTTGGGCCGACGGGTCGAACAGCTGGACTTCGGTATATCGTGGTAGGAGACCCTCTTTTAGGCAGGTTGAGTTAAAAGTAATGGCTGCATCGGCAGAGTTTATTTTCTTATCCAATTTTTCTATTTTCCGGATAATTCTCTTCTCTAGAGCGCTACAATCAGCCAGCAGACTTGAAAAATTCATCAGTCGGGTGAATGACAAAATCGGGAAGACTTTTCAAGTATATTCTCACAAAATACAAGTAAAACTTTGGTACAGAATAGTAAAAACTACGACGCGTTTCGAGGATAAGTCCTTCCTCATCTTCTGGTAGAGAGTGAGTTGGATGCTGCAGTCGGTGGTATTTATACCCAGGATCAGGATTAAAAGTGAAAGGGCTGGAATTTTCATCGGTTTTCATTGGTTGATCGGAGCTGATATGATTTGGTGTCTGGTGTACGATGATCTCGGCCGGGAATACCAGTCTGTGACGTCATCGGGGGACCTGAGTTTTGATTGGCTGAGGTGCGCTCTGAGCCAGCCAGGCTGCTCTCCCCGCTCAGAAAAGTGTCCCACGTGGCTGAGATCATGTCCTACTTCGGCGTCAAAATTCGGGGTATTTTCGTGGTTGGTAGTGTCTTCATTAGGTCCTCCTTGATGGGGGTTTCTTGATGTATCAATACGACGGCTTGACGGTAACAAAAACATCTCTTGGGTCGTATTAAGGGTGGGTTTATCTCGCTGTATCAGTAGAGCTTCTAGGATGCGTAGACGTCGACTATCTGGGGCGCTACCGATAATCTTGGTGTTACTGACGATATCAGCTCGACAAATAGGGGTGTTATGTCTTTGTAGGGCATGATTCTTTATAGCCCCTTGCTGTACGTGGCAAGAAATTCTCTTGGAAAGACGCATAGTTGTCATGCCAATATAATTTCCGGGACAACCACGGATAGGGCATTGATATGCATAGACAACATTCGTCTTCTTTAAGAAATCCTGCTCTGGGGGCGCTGGGTTATTCCTCATAATAAGGCTTTTCGTCTTGGCCGTTTGGTAATATATAATGAAGTCTAATTTCTGGGTGTCTTCAGTAGGGGATACATTATTCTTGATGATTTCTTTCATTGCCTTCTCGTCTTGCAGGTAATTCGGATGCATATGTCCTTTGTAAAATAGCTTGATGTTATTGCTACTGTCGATTCTCTCGGCGGGGTTGGATTCGTACCACTTGTCTACTGCTTTCCTGACTTCCTTTTGGACGTGCTTATTGGAGAATCCATTGTTGACAAGTACTTGAGATATTCGGTCCAGTTCCTTGTGTGTGTCGCACCATGTGGAACAGTGCGACATGGCCCTCCTGACGTAAGCCTTGATGGTAGAACTCTTATATCGGCTGGGGCACTCACTGTCTCCATTCAAGCACATGCCTAGGTTTGTGGGTTTGGTATACACTGTGGTCCGAAATCCATTCTCCGTCGAGGTGACTAGGACATCCAGGAACGGGAGGCGATTATCTTGGCTGTGTTCGAGGGTGAAACGGAGTACACTATGGTCCTCAAACATCCTCC